>NW_017306501.1:1022366-1042447 GCF_000935625.1 Nanorana parkeri
CCATTCATGTTAGCAGAGGATCATTGTAAATGTATTGTTGCAGGCACTCTATATGTACATGTACTATATACTACATATAGAATGCACTGAACAATAGATTTACAATTATCCTCTGCTAATATGAATGGGTTAAATGATCCGTAGTACATGATATGTAGCCCTGTACCCCCTTTTCCACTTACAGAGCTAGGTTATTTTTCTTTTAAATAAATATTAATGTAATTTTATTGGTATCTATCTACCAGTAGCTGCCTCATTTCCCACCCTCGGCTTATATTCGGGTCAATACTTTTTCCCAGTTTTTTTTGGTAAAATTAGGTACCTCGGCTTATATTCGGGACGGCTTATACTTGAGTATATACGGTAACACCTTTTTGTGATATCTGAACCAGTCAGTATCACTACCATGTCAAATATTACTGCATGGTCACTACTGCCATTTGGTATGTAATAATAGGATAGCATTACTTTTCTGACCATTAAATCAGTACAAGTTAATAAATCCTCAAGTTTGTATCTGAACAGGTCACATGACATGGCTACAAAAAGTTTAGGGTGAAAAATCTTTTGAGGTAAGCAATTCCTTAACACAGTAGTACGCAACCTTGCCACTCCAGCTGTGGTGAAACTACAGATCCCATGCCACTGACTCTAAGGGGGTGATTTACTAACCTAAACACACGCACCAGGTGCGTGTGATTTTCACACAGCAAAATGTATTTATCAACCAAAAAGTCTCTAAAAGCATATTTCCACTAATGCCATATATGGAAAAATCATGCACATGATGCATATATAATGCTGCTTCACAGTTTAGACAAAAATGGTTAGCTCATGCATTTACATTCCTGCATTCATCAACGCAAGCAACACAACATAGAGCTAATTTACACAACATCACCTTGAAATTCATGCAGGGCTTTGCACAACACACCTGCTGGGTGTGTACACACTACAAAGGTGTTTAGATTCCACCCATAGATCATGCTGGGAGGGAACACACTACAGAGGTGTATACTTGTTTGTGGTGTGTTTATAAGGTTAGTAAATCAACCCCTAAAAGTCATACCTGTTGCTGTCAGTCTTGCAATGCCTCATGGGATTTGTAGTTCCACAACAACATGAGTGCCAAGGTTGCCCACTCCTGCCTTAAGTCATAGCTTGGAAGGTCTGGTCCATGGGGGGAAAGAGGAGAGGACTGGAGTTTAGAACCAGCACAGCGAGATACATGGGGAGACAGAAGTTGCAGGCACAGGCTGTGTGGTGTACTGTAGCTTTAGGATAGAAGCAGGAGAAGATCTCTGACTGGTTGCTGTGAACCCATGCAAAGGCCGTACCGTCTGCTTTTGTGGACTGAGTTACCCCAGGGAGACCAGATGCCTGAGCTGTCTGCTGTTGTGCTGCCACAAGACTCAAAATGGGTGAAACGCTGAGATCTGTGTAGCCCCCATCTTGTTGCTGTATACTTGGTGTGCAGGGACCGAGAGACTGTACCATCACTGTGGAGAGGGAGAGATCCAGACACACCGAAGCTGCTGTGAGTTGAACTGATACATTGTCCACCTGGGGAGACGACCTGGGGAACTGCTAGATGTCGGCACGGGAGGAGGGACCCTTTCGCTATCCTACGTGGGACTGGCTGAGACTTGGAGAGAGGCCTCTGAACCATTGACTCCTAATTATCTGTTCTGTGGAAAAATGATGCCCCAGCAGGATTGCCCTGAAACACTTTTCTTTGAGGGCATTGTACTGCCTCCTTGTACAAGACCTCATTTAGAGCACTCCAACTAAGGGCCCCGATGCCAGTGAAACTCCGCATAGCACTACTGGCCAGTAGGATAGGGAGGGTTTGGTTACCATTAGATGGATAACGCCTATATCCTAGTTATACAGTATATATACACACAGTTAAACCATCTCCAGTCTCAGTAATTATTGCGGCTCTTTTGGAGGCGAGTGCTACATAATAATGCAACTTTAAAAGTGATTTTAAAATGACACTAAATTCAGGAGTTAAATCTTAAAATTGCATTAAATTACCTTAACTATTAAAGGAGAACTATTGGGAGAGTGAAATGTACTTTTCTTTACTTTGTGTAAAATGTGATTGCTCAGTTCTGGAACTATAGAGCTGGCGTGTGACACCTGCGGTGCAGGGAGCATTTACGACAGGAGAGACATACAGGTTCTCCTGTCAAAAAAAAGTTTTTTTCTTTTTTAATCTTAACTTTAGGATTTAATGTTTTTCAAAGTAAATTCTTAAGGCCCATTCACACTGTTGCGGTATGTCAACGCACATTATGCCTATTTGTGCCCATTCTAAGTGGCACGCCAGTGCACCGCTGCACACAGTAAGGTACTACGGTGTGTTGTGGTGTGCTGTGGTGTGCTGCATGTCTGCTTTTCAGTGCAGTTTTGTACATTGCCAGCTCATCCAAATAAATGGGTTTCCTTAAAGCAACACGTCAAGCAGCAACAGTGTAAATAGGACTTTACAGAACATCCAGTTCAGGGTGACAAAGGGCAGAGTTTAACAAGGCAACATATTACTATTAAAGGGTCACCTGCCGCAAAACCTTTGGGTATGGGGAGTGTGAGCACAAGGCAGTGCTCAGTGCCTGAGCAACCAAGGGAAGGGGCTAAAGCCTATGCAATGCCATCTTTTAGAAATCAGCTTTCACAAAGAACTTTAAGGGACATGGGCACTGAGACATCTTATGATGCCGTCTGTTATTCTGTAGTTTATCTTGCCAGTGTAGGTCTCTTTATTGCATTCTCCCATCAACCGCTACAAAAACAGACATCTGTTTACTATGTATACAGTAGACATTGTTCTGTTCATTTTGGAGCTGTGTACAGACATTTTGAAAGGTCTTGGATCATCAGAGGATCCTTCCATTGTTCCCTATATCACTACGTCCTGCAATAACAAGGGCCGGCAGTAGAAACCACAAAGTGCAGCAGGCGATACCAATATACAATACTCCCGAAAGCAAGCTTAGCTCATCAATACAGAAGTGTTTGGTGGTGCAGGCAGCAGGAGAGGTAAGTATAAACATTAAGTGTGGAGTAATTATCTCCATCACCTGCTGTTGTGTGCTCCAGCTGTGTATTAGAGATAACATTCATTGTAAAGGTGCCCATACACTGCTTGATTCTCGTACGAGAATCGCGATCGTACGAGGATCGAGCAATTATCGTACAATTATCGCAAGGTGTGTGGGGACCTTTAAGGATATTTATTATCTGGATAAGCAGGCTTGTAGATGCTGGGAGTGTTATTAAATATCTGAGGCATTGCTTGGCACATGGGTCTTCCCTCCACAGTTTCACTCTGTGACCATCTGTCTGGTCCTTAGGCCCTAGAGCCTAGTCATATGGGAATTGGCAGGGATCTCCCCTCCTGGGAGGCCCCCCTGAAGTTACTGGCTGCCATGGAGTGCTATAATACCTTGAGGAAGCAGAACTGCAGTTGTCCCCCACATGGAGGTGGTGAGTGACTGACTGAGTAAGGAAGTACCACAGGAAACTTTCCATTGCTGTCCTCTTGTGGATTATAAGACTGAGCATACACATGAACCTCAGTTCTCAAAGTTCAAGTTATTAAGTGTCCAGCCAGTAAAGTACTGTGAGAGAGGGACCCAGACAATTTAGAAGAGATGCAGAGGACCAGAAGTCTGTGTTTAAGTAAACTACAGGTATTCTGTGCTCCCTTCACTCTGTCTTCATGTACGTGCTATTAAGCTCCCTGGCGGTAATCCCGAGTGTGGCTCTGGGTTAATTTTCATTACCAAAAGCGGTAACCTCGAGCCACACTCGCGATTACACAGCACATTACTTACCTTGTCCAAGATCCCCGCTGTGTCCTCTGGAAGATGCCGGCATCCGTCTTACGGGTTCCGTCCTTTGCGAGCGTCTGCATAGCAGGGAGGCAGAACCGGTGGGAAATTTTAAAGTAAAAGGAAATAATCAGACCGCCAGGGAGGTTAATCATATCCCCAAATCTATGCAAAGTGACTGGCGCCCACCTTTCTGAACATCCTATGACAAGAACTTCGCCCTTAGAGGAGTGGGTCTGGGACATTTGTAATGTCACCATTGAGTAACAGAGAAGCCACATTTCCTTGAACTATGCATGTGTGGGTGCTAGTAGTGCTCCCTATACTAGAGCCTAGGGCTCCAGTCAGCAGAGTAATAGTATGTTCTGAGTCCTGGAATTCCCTGTGTTCCAGCACAGGATCCAACACTGCACAACAGTCCTTGGCAGATTGCATGCAGAGACCTTGACATCAGAGCGGGTGTACACACAGCACGATTGAGCTGCTGAAAATCTCCTCTGTAGTTTTGGTCTAATGTGACTGGCTGAAAATGGTTACATTCCTCAGGGATTAAAGTGGCTCTGTGTCCTTAAAATACTTTTCTACAAACTTCCTGCTACAAAAGCACGCCATGCAGACATTAAAGGAGAACTATGAGATGAGTGATTTCCACTCACCTCATAGTTCTAGCCGACCTGTGACAATGAGAATGTCACAGGTCGGCTCAGTAGATCGGGAGGTGAGCGAACACATACCGGGTACGCTCACTTCTCGATCCTGTCACGGCTCTCTGCCGTGACAGGGGGAGGGCTGGATTCCCCTCTCCCCGCTCCGATCTGCCAGCGCTGACTGGCGGAACGGACGGGGGAGGGGGCGGGTACAGCTGGCTCTGCCTCTAGATAGGCAGAGCCAGCTGTCACTCACGCAGCTGGGCGGATCCCGTCATCTACGTCGGGATCCGCTTCAGGTGCGGCGTCTCAGTATATCGCGAGCTGTAGCTCGCGGTATACTGAGCTTAGGGTAACGGGAGGACGCTAGTTTGTGTCCTCCGGTTACCCTAAGGAGAACTATGGGGAAAAACACTGACCCCATAGTTCTCCTTTAAAGCAGAAAGAAATGCAGCTCTTTTCATGAATACATCCTTAAATGTATTAGTTTTAAATACACGCAGGGGTAAGTACCTGAGTTTGACTTGGTATTAGCCTCTTGCAATCCATTGTATAGCAGAGCTTAGATTGGAAGAGGGAGCAGCAGCACAAGGCTCCAATCAGTTTCACTGCGGTGCTCATATGCTAACAAAGGTCACGCTGATAGGAGAGAGCAGAGTGATAGAGAGTTGAACTCATCAGTCTGCTGCTTCTCCTTTCACTGTTTCCTCACATGCTGGTGAGGGGCAAGAACCCGTTATGGTATATCATTAGCCAAAACGTTTTGATTTATTCATTTTGTATAGAGTATAAGAGGGTTAAAACCATTGTCAGTTTTTTTATGTTACCCTCTGTGCCCTTTTAGAGAGATTTTCCCTCACTTCCTGTCCTTCCGACTCAACAGGAAGTAAGAGGTAATCTTTCTAATGTAAGGAAAATCCCCAGTTAGACAGTTTTCATGGAAATAAGTGTCCCTATTGAAAGAAATAAAAACCCACCAGTGTATCTAACCCCTCACTACTCCATCCAAATCTATTTAAAAAATTGCCTTTAGCTAAACTTTAACTGCACCAGCAACAAAACTCAGGGCTTTTCCTCTGCTAGATAGGGCAGAGCTGTGTAAATCTTACAACTGGTGGGACAAAAATACAAATCTGTTGACGGGTAAAGCATTCCCCTTATATGAATTTAATTTCTGTATATAGCTGTTTGCTGGAGGTCAGCTTTAATACGAGTACTTACCTTTCCGGTGGGTGGTGAGTACTAAATTATCTCCCTTTATTAGCTACGACAGATGAATCTTCAGCATCTGACACACACGTCACATGCCTGCTCTCCACATTGTGGGCTTTAATTCCTCCCACGGGCCTCTGCATTATTAATGGATCCTGTTGTGATCAGCAGATGGAACCCCAGGCCATGGTGCCATGGTGGGGGATGCAGATGTTGGATTCTGAAGATGCTAACAGAGGCTGTAGTTGTGCACGGGAAGTTAGGATTCTCCACTTCCTGGGGAAGTATTAGAAGTCTTCTTTTACATGGGGGAGTTTTTAGAAATATTTTTAGGGTAAGAGAGTAGCTTGAATGACTTCAAGACCAGCTTGGTCATGGTCATGGTCAACACTGCACACTAGTGATTTTTATATCATTTTTGAGACAGATTGAGCTTTCTTTTGGTGGTATATAATAACCGCAGTTTGTGTTTTTTTACTATATAAAGCAAAATACAAAATAAACACATTTTGATCAAAACCTTATTTTCTGTAAAAAAAAATAATAGTAAAGAAATAAAATGTATTCCTACACTTAGTCCAAACTGCATTCAGGCACTGCTACTAGCTGTATAGGCACTGGTACTAGCTGTATAGGCACTGGTAATGGGTGGCACTGGTACTAGCTGTATAGGCACTGGTAATGGGTGGCACTGGTACTAGCTGTATAGGCACTGGTACTAGCTGTATAGGTACTGGTAATGGGTGGCACTGGTACTAGCTGTATAGGCACTGGTAATTTGTGGCACTGGTACTAGCTGTATAGGTACTAGTAATGGATGGCACTGGTACTGGCTGTATAAGCACTGGTAATCGATGGCACTGGTACTGGCTGTATAGGCACTGGTGATGGATGGCACTGGTACTGGCTGCACAGGAACTGGTATAGATAGCCCGGGTACTGGCTGTACAGGTACTGCTATTGGATGGCACTGGTACTGACTGTATAGCCACTGGTACTGGCTGTATGGGCACTGGTAATAGATGGACCTGGTATTGGCTGCACAGGAACTGGTAATGGATGGCCCTGGTACTGACTGTATAGGCACTTGTACTGGGTGCACAGGAACTGGTATTGGATGGCCCTGGTAATGGACGGCCCTGGTACTGGCTGCATAGGAATTGGTATTGGATGTCACTGGTACTGGCTGTATAAGCACTGGTACTGGCTGCACAGGAACTGGTATTGGATGGCACTGGTAATGGATGGCCCTGGTACTGGCTGCACAGGAACTGGTAATGAATGGCCGGCACTGGTACTGGCTGCAGAGGAACTGGTATTGGATGGCACTGGTACTGACTGTACAAGAACTGATATTGAATGGCACTGGTACTGGCTGTACATGCATTGCTATTGAATGGCACTGGTACTGGCTGCACATGCATTGCTATTGAATGGCACTGGTACTGGCTGTACATGCATTGCTATTGATTGGCACTGGTACTGGCTGTACAGACAGTGTTAATGGTTGACATCGGTACTGGCGGTACAGACACTAGTAATAGACGGCACTGGTACTGCCAGTGACAGTAGGTCCACAGGGCAGTGGTTCTCAACCTTTCTAGGGCCGGGATCCCTTGGTAACATTTGCCAAGGTGTGGTGACACCCAATGGTCAAATTTAGGGATGACGCGGCTGCTGCAGCGACATCTGGCGGCGTGGCGGGAGAACTGACACTGCTGCACTAGGAGAGAGCTGAGGAGGACTCTCACCTAGCACAGCAGAAATCACACAGCGACCCACAGGTTGAGAACCGCTGTTCTACTTGCTTTTTGAAGCGGAAATACCCTTCCTAGAACAACAACAGCAGACTCCTGACATTACCTGCGTAGAGATTGGAAAGCACAATCTTTTTGGTAGCGGCACTGTGGATATAACCACGTTATGAACGCCCAGGGCCAGATTTACTCTCCCTGCTGTTCCAAGGCCAGGTTCGCGCAATGCGCCCCCCTTCCCGCCCCCCTTTTTTTATTGTTTCTTTATTTTATTTTTATTTTAAAAATGTATCACTTTTTTATTTTTATTTATTGTTTTACTTTTTAAAATGTATATTTATCTTATCTTCTACTACCTGGGTGGCCGTGAGCCGCTAGGCGACCACTGGCAAACCGTCATGCGACCCCCGACGAGGTCGAATGCCCCAGGTTGAGAACCGCTGCTCTAGGGGATATCCACCAGCACAGAAAAAAAAATTCTGTTTAAACATAGCAACCGGCCGTGCTGTCCAGCCATTCATGACCCATGTGCCTTAACTCTAAGGTGAATTACTTGAGCTTTTGTTTTTATCGTTGAGACTGAAAATTTCAGTCCACTGAGGGTATTTAACCGCTTGAAGTCCGCGGTGTTTAGACCCCTTTCCCGGCCAGGCCATTTTTCAGTATTCAGCGCTGGGATACTTTGACTGACATTTATTCCGTCATGCAACGCTGTAAGTTTTATTTTTTACTATATTTCGGGAAAATTACTGACAATTTTGGGGAAAAAAACTTTTTTTTACATTATGTTATGAAACATTTATTATTACCCACTTTTTTGGGTAAAATATCAAAGGCGGGGTCACGTCGGGTAAATAGACACCAAACATGTCAAGCTTAAAAATTGCGCGCACCCGAGAAATCGCGAAAAACTTCCATCCCCACAATTGACCATAGGCGACGCTTTAAAAGCTTTTACCGCTCATCAGTTTAATGTTATCAGTGATTGATGGCCCTAAAATTATTGCTCTCAATGATTGTGTCCAAGACCCCTAATGTCACCTAGGACCCCAGAAGAAGCCGATGAAGCAGAGATCTGCTTCATCAGCTTCTCTCCAGCATCTGAAGCTGGAGAGTGACACAGGAATGCGGAAGTGATGTAATATACATCATTTCCGCATTCTGACAGCGGAGAGGCGACCGGAGGGAGATCGTGTACCGACCTCCCTCTGATCCCGTCACAGAGGCACTATGCTGGTCCCGGGCTCGCACCGGGTACAGCAGAGCCTGGGATCAGCGTGACAACGGGAGGGGGGACCGCGGAGGGAGGGACACCGGGCGGCAGCTCATACAAGCGATCTGCCGGCTCTATAGCCGGCGGATCACTTGTATGTTAACAGGCATCGCTGCCTGTTTTTAAATTATCGGTATTTCCCGCTAGCGCTATACTTCCCTCTTCCCATGACCCAAAACTCAGTATATAGGGAGCTACTGCCCACGATATACTAAGAGTTCCGCAGTCGGGACGGATCTCGACAATACTGTCTGAATCCATCCTGCTGCATGAGTGACAGCTGGCTCTGCCTATCCAGTCAGCGTTGGAGGATCGGGGAGGGGAGAATCCCTGCGGGGAGCCGTGACTGACAGTCACCGCTCACTGCAGGGAGACAATCGGGAAGTGAGAGGATCGGCTGCATGTTTCTGCTTACTTCCCCATTAATAGAGCCGACATGTGACAGCTTCTTTGTCACAGGTCGGCTCTAACTATGAGGTTGCGTGGAAATCACTCACCTCATAGTTCTCCTTTAACTGTCTCTTCTTGAAGAAGTGGTTATGGGGACTTCTTACGTTGCAATTGTTTTGTTAGGTGATGTTACAGTTTCAGACAGCCGCAGGACAAGTGCAGCTGTAAACAGTTGCGAACTTTCGCAAAACATGCGCAATTGGGAAAATTGTGCAAGCTCTGGTCAAAACAGGCGCACATGTTATAAGGAGCGGCTAAACAGATTTGCACATTAAAAAAATTATGTAAGAGGCTAAAACAGTCGCAATTGCTTTGAAAAATTCCCCCCTCTGTGTTATCACTGATATGCCCTGCAGAGAGCAGTATCTACTCTCTGTTATAACTCCAACTCTCAGTGTACATATTAGAAGACAGAAGACCAGCTTGCAAAAAAAACATGACAGCACAGAATGTGAAAGAAGATTCATATACTGGGAAATTTGCCACAAATCTCTGAATGCAGCATATTTGTAGGAACATGTAACTAAAGCCACCACAGTTGTGTAGTTCATTCTGCCAGGAGTTTACTTCAGTCTGTATGGGCATGGTATATAAAGTACCATACACCTTATAGTTTTTACATATTGTACCATTATTATTATTTTTTTTTGCTTTGTTTGTTACTTGACTATATGCATGGGGGTACCTCCCGGGTTGGTACGTAGTGTCTGTGGGTTGCATTGCCAACGTTTCGGGGCCATACTCAAGGTCTGTACACTGTATGGAGTGCAGGTGATTTTGTATTATCGATTGCATTGCCTGAGCAGGTGCTGTCACTTTGCCGGACCAGGGTTCACTTCAATTTACTCAACTTAAGCTACGGTTGTTGTTTTTTTGTGCTGAGTGAGTGCTATTTTTGCTCTTGCATTGTATTTATTCATGTCTGATCTTAGACGCAGACCTGAGGGTGCCGGACATGTCTCTCATGTTTGACCCATTCATTATGGCTTCACCTAGTTCACACGAGACCCTTCACCCTTCTACTTCCGACTTTACTTTCTATTCTCATCCCCATGGTTCCTTTTCTCATCCTCCTTTCTCCTCCACACTTCTCTTCATCCATTCTGCCTACTTCTTAGTCAGACCATAACACCACTACCATCACCCTGACCTCCTGGTCCACTAGACCCCCTTGGTAACCTGGTCCCTGTGCAACTCTCCCTACGCGACCATACATGACCCCTTTTTTTCTGCCACTTTCAATGCAACTATCCAAGAATACTTTCAGCTTCAGTTCACTCCCCTGTGATGCCTTGGGAGGTGTATAAGGCAACGGTATGGGGGTGCTCATCCAGCAGGCTTCCCAACAGCATAAGAAGGCTAGAGTATCAATGTTGGAATCTGAGTTTGCCCTGGAATCATATAGCGGAGAATCAACTGTGTTACATTCTACCTTAAAGGCAACATGCCCCGACTCCCTTCTTGCATGAAGACAGCTTACCCCAGAACTGGATTATATGCCTTATAGACCAAAGAAAGGTGGTGGCACTCTTACCTCTAACCCTGTCACCATCTTGAAGATCTTTTGTTCTCATCTGGCAGAACTTTATTCCAAGCCAGCTCCTCTTGATAATACTCGGATTCAAATATTTCTTGACTCTTTATCGATTCCCAAACTTTAGGCCCTTGACGGGACTTTGTTGGATGTGGAAATATCTCCCTTGGAAGTGACTCATGCTATCAACTTCCTCAAAGTGGGCAAAAAAAACAGGTCTCAACAGCTTCAACACTGGATGCTATAAAAAATATGCTAGTGCCGCATATGGTGAAAATATTCAACGCGCTCCTCACTTGAAGCTTCCATTTGTATGCTGCCCGAGTCAGGAACGGATGTCTTTGTTCATAGTTTACCATAAATATCTTATCAATAAAGATATTAAACTCTTGGCAAGGATTCTAGCCACTTGCTTAACCCTAGCATAGGCTCCCTGGTCAGGGGTGAACAGGTCAGCTTCGTACTGCATAGGCAGGCAGGCGATATTATTGAGCATATTTCGCTACTTCATGTAGCTAAATCTTGGAACTTACCTTTAATGTTCTTGTCTTTGGTATTCCAAAGGCTTTTGATTTCCTGTTGTGGGACTGCCTGTTTTCTGTCCTTTGGAAGTGGGGTTTGGAACCAATTAATTACCCGGGTGCAGGCTCTGTATTCGAACCCAAGGGCGCGGGTGCTTTACGTGGGACACCAGTCGGACTCTGTCTCCATCTTTAGGAGGTAGGAGACAGGGCTGAGCGTCTCCTGACATTACTGGGGTGGAAGTTGCTGGATATCATCATAAACTATGTTTGTTCCCAGATGATGTTCTTTGCATGACTAACCTAGTGGCATCTAACCCCAATCTCATAAAAATACTATTAGCCTTTGACGTTGCCTCGTGCCTGTATGTCAACCCTGTCACGTCCAAGGCTCTCGTTGTCTCCTTGACGCCTCAAACTCTCCTAATTGCTCAGCGTTCCTTTGATTTGTCATTGGTTCTAGATTGTCATAACTGGGGATTTTTTTTCAATTACGTGCTTTGCAGGCACACATTTTGAAGTTTGTTTGGCACAAGGATTTCACGAACGGTCTTATCTAGATCTCAACCTCTAAGTGGCTTGGGCTTGCCCCACATGGTGAAATATTATTACGCTGTTCAGGTTGGCCAGCTTGTTATGTGGCAACGACCAAAGAGGTTCTACCGTGGGTGTCACAGGTAAACAGTCTCCTGTGGCTACATCCTCATTGGCACCCAGAGGTACCTGCCCCTGTGACACGTCACTCCTTGCAGCTGTGGGACACTGTGAAACCCAATTGGGGAATCTATCTTTTTCGCTGGTCTTATCGCACCCTAAAGTGTTCCGTTGCTGGTTTGACTGTGCTCTTATAACGCCTCCACCAGTGTCACACAATTTTCTAGCTTTTGGGAACGCTATCAATTCCCCTTTATGGAACGCTTTGGCTATCTTACAAATTAGCAGCATGCAAGGTACCTGGAGCTATTAAAGAAGACTCATTTTGAGCATCTGTGTACATCTGATCCTCATGCACCTGGTGTCATATATTTTCATTATTAAATACACTTGGCGGCCTCCCAGCCCAGTTATGTTACTAAATAAGAATCAGACTTAGAAGGGGAAATGACTGCTTCAGAATGGGACCAGATTTGGACTACTTCTCCTAGAAGTTCCTCAATGGTGCTAGAGCTTTTAAAACCAACTATAAACTGCTTCTATAGTGGTATGTATCATATCTTCTTTAGGATCTCCAGAGCTTCTCCATCCTGCTCCCCCAACTGTTTTAGAGGTTGCCAGCTGGAGGGCACGTTCGCCCACATATGGTGGGATTGTCCAGTTGTTGCTCACCTTTGGTCTGCGATTTTTCTCAAAATGTATGCCGTGATGGAGTCTCCCCTCCGGAGGGACCCTTATATTGTTATATTCTCCAACCCAATGTAAATTGCTTCAACACATCTTCGCTGCTGCAAAATGGTGATTGTGAGTTCCTGGAGGACCCCCTCTCTTTCTCCGCTTTTAAAAAAAACATGTTTTACATTATGTTTTTTGACAAACTTACGTCTCAATAGGAAGATAAAAAGGACAAATACAATGCTATATATGGGCACCTTGGATTGATTGATTGTTTCTCCCCCCTTCCTTTTGTAGGAACTCTCTCAACCTTTGATACTGCTCCTTGCTCTGGCACTGGTTGATCCGTCGCATTCCTGTTCCCTCCCCCTCCAGCATTGTCCATCTTGTTCTTCCATGCATCCACCCTCACCTGTGCTGTTGGTTTCCTCGGTTGTTGGTGTTTTTCTCTATCTGGATTGACCAAACAATTGGCATTGTGACTCTTATTGGTGTATTTGTACTACTGATTGCTCTGTTATTTTAGGACTTTCCTTGCGATTTCCATTGTTGCCTAGCTTTTGTCCCAATTTCTTTGTTAACCTACTGAACTTACACATACCGAAATAAAAGGTACATCAGGGGTTGTTTTGATCACTCCTATTGCTGGCTATGTTTATTTTCATTACAGGTACACTTTACCTATCCCAGTTTCCAAATTATTCAAGAATCATCCTTGTAATCAAACCTGTTCATGCTTTTAGATTGCACAGGTACTCTGCACTGTACTATTTCACCTTGTGAATCCTTTGCAGACTTTGTTATCGCCGTAGCAGGTCTTGCATTATCCAAGTACAACGAAATCTTCGATAAAAGTTTAGAACATTTTCAAAGCAGCTTCACTATACACACCCGGTAATCACTTTGTAAATCTTACTGTGGCACACTACTAGTACTATATATAAAACGCTTTGTTATCAAGTTTGAGCCTACTCGGCGCACGTCGGCTGCACGTGCCTCCCGGTCACGTGTCCTGTGCAGTGGTTGGTTATTAGCAGTGATGGCGTTAGCTGGAGGTGCGGGGCAATGGGAGCCGGAGGAGGAAGTGGGGCTGGCCGGCCACTGGAGCCCGGGAGATAGCGGCCATGTCTCCCAGAGTCAGAGCGCCTGTAGCGGGGTTTCGGTCGGCCTTCTAAACGACGATGAACTTGCCGCTACAGATTATACGCTGAAATCAACGGCCAATCAGCTGTCTAGCTACCTCCTCCCTGATCATCAAAATACTGAGGTAAGGGCGGGGCTTCCAGCCAGTCATGTGACAGCTCACCTATCATTGAGGAATCGTGGAGGTTACTATAGTTGGCCTACCTGGTCAGGGTCAGTGATTCCCAAAGTACAGGAGCCAGTGTGTCAGGAAGACAGTCAGGTGGCTAGCATTGTAAGGGGTGACTGCCCCATATTTCTGTCATGTCACGTTTTACTGGTTTGTTTTCTTTATTAACCCTTTAAGGACGGAGGCAATTGTCCAAGTTCTGAACGTAAACAAAACAGAATTTGAGCTTAATGTCTGTTCAACCAAAATGTACCTCTTTCACATTAAGTGCACCCACACTTATAGATTTGTTTTTTAGAGGGCAAATAGGGCTTTCCTTTGACATCAAATATTTATAAATGAACTGTAGTTATATATGGATAAAATCTAACCAATTAGGAGAAATTTAAGAAGTTTTCTTTGTGATCAGCAATAAAAGGGGGTTAATTTTGTTTTTATAACTTGGACACTTAGGGGGGAATTTATCAAAATCTGAAGGAGTTGCCCAGGGCAACCAATCAGCTTCTCTCTTCAGTTTGTGAAGCTTTGAAAATGAAAGGTGGCTGCTTATTGGTTGCCATGCACAGCTGTTCCTGTTTTGATAAATCTTCCCCTTTAGTATCACTGATCTACTTCTCTCCCCTCACATCACACTGAGGAGTGAGAAGCAGAACAGTGCTGACAGCCAATGTTACAAAGCATTATTATTATTATTATTATACAAGATTTATATAACGCCAACAGTTTGTGCAACACTTTACAATATAAGGAAGACATTACAATCACAATACAATTCAAGAGATGGTAAGGCTCACTCCTGATCGCAGTGACAAGCAGTCACTGCGATCAGGAGACCACTCTGCCTGAGCGTGTGTACTGAATGGGATTGTCATGACCTCACTACGCTTCCAATGTGAATGTTATGTGGAAGCGTTCTGTTTCCTGCCGCTGTTACAGCACATTCTTATAGAGCGATCTGTAAAAGCATCAGGAGCCCAGGAGCTGATTGTTCCGATGCTGGATGGAGTGTGAAAATGTGGAGTCGCTTTCAGCTGGACTTGTTCTGTAATGATGAAGACCTTTCGTGCTCCAAGTCTCTTCTTCGGGTCTGCTGAGTGTCTGGAAGATATCACAGCACACAGGCACCTTAATCCAATCACTTAGACATGTGTCATCCACATATAATGCTGTTGTACCATCTCCTCCCCAGCATTTTGACATTTCACATCATTGGCCATGTAAAACAAGGAATCACCACCTATACAGCCTTCCTGGGATTATATAACTAGAACTGGGTGGTTCCACAATTTTCATATCTCTCATCCTGTTCATGGACAATCAACTGTTTCACATCCCATGGTGATTGGGTTACAGCCTATTTTAGGGGGGGAAAAACTCCCCTTGCCGTACCTCCACACTGCAAGGATTAATGTCTTGTTAATATCTAGGGGTATATGGTAAAGATGACTTTTACACATCTCATCCCCACTCCCCCAGCAGTTGGTGGCACTCTCTCCTTCACACTGCAGTTCATGGAATGTCCTTCAGCATCCACACATATGTTGATGGGCTATGGGCCTTGCACCGTACTTGATGACATTACCAGGCCTCCAACACCCAGTGCGGAGGGTGAAGAGGCTGCCGGTGATAATATTGGAGTCTGTGGGAGCAGGGATCCAGTAATTATAAGTGCTTTGCGCCATAACCATTAATGAGCAGTTAATCATTGCAGTATGGGGGTAACCCCACTGTAAGGGGAGTTTTTTTTTTTTTAACCTCTTCAGCCTGGAGATGGGCTTTATGATGACTCTGCTACCTGTGCAGATATAAATGCTGCAGTATCTTCTTGACACTCAAGTGGTTTGAAGAAGGTACAAAACCTCTTCAACAGTCCAGTTGATTATGGCTAACTACTACTACTACATCACATGATGCACATAATGTCATTTTTATTTGCTGGCCTGGATCTAGACATCAAGTAACCTTTCTCTGTTTAAAGAAAAACTCCAGGAAAACTTCTCTTAACCCTTGCAGTGTGGCTACCCCGGCACTGCAAGGGTTAACTGCTCGTTTTTGTCTAGGTTAAAAAAATAAAAGTATACTCACCTGAACCATGGAGCCGGCTTGTTCTTAGACCGGTCCTTCCAGCCTCTCTCTCCCCCTCCTCTATAGCAATCTAAGGTTCCGTAAATCATCACGTTCTATACACAGTGTATAGGTGTGAGGACACACAGGAACATTCCTGCAGCGTAGGAGGAGAGCGGCTTGAGGGAGGGCCGTGACAGCTGGCTGGCTTGGAGCTTCAGGCGAGTATAACCTACACCAGGGGTGGGCAACTCCAGCCCTCCGGCTGTTGTGGAACTACAAGTGCCATGGGGCATTGCAGGACTGACAGTTACAGGCATGACACCCAGAGGCAGATGCATGTTGGGATTTGTAGCGAACGCACAGCTGGAGGGCCGGAGTTGCCCACCCCTGACCTATAAGTGAACGAGCACTTAACCCTTGCAGTGCGGGAGTAGCCCTACTGCAAGGGTTAATCAAATATTGTTCTTTAAATCTTGAGTATTGGCAGAGGCCTATTGCTGCACATCATTTCTTCCCCTATAATTGAATCCCTTTGACACATGTTTTGTTTAGATTGAGAATCTGGAAAAGAGTTTGGAAGACCTACTTGTGAGAGTTGATGAGTTTGTTGGAATGTTAGATATGGTAAGTCCAGTATTTATGTTTTATCTTCACACTGAAAGGAACCCAAGTATCATACGTTGCACCACTTTTTATGTATATATAACTTCATAGTCACTTTAGCCCCTTCAGCTCCCTCACCTACCCCAAAGGGACCAGAGCAAGGTTTACATTTCACCCTATTGGGCCTATTGATTCATTGATAACATAATCTAGTATTTTGGGACACAGTAGGGGCTTCCTTCTGACAATATTGTTTTGCAAAAATGATTTTATTCTCTGCAATCTATAGACAAAAATTTTGCAAAATGAAAGTGGGTTTTTTTTTCTAGTCTGACCAACAATAAAAGGTTAAAATATTTTTTTCCCCCAACAGATTACAATGATATAATGTGTGAATCCTGGATGAAAACATAAACCGAATGCTAAGTGTCACACATTTTATTCTATAACCTATCCAGATTTTAATGACGCCTAAAGAAGAACTCCGGACAGAAGAAAATGTAACCCTTGCAGTGGGGCTACCCCCACAGTGCAAGGGTTAAGTGATCGTTATTGTCTAGGGTCTCGCATAACAAAGATATGTTCACCCATCCTCAGTCCTAGACCAGTCCCTTGCAGCCTCTCTCCCCCTCTGCTCTGGTGGTCTACGAACCCATGAGTCATCACGTCTAATACAGTGAGGACCCCGAAGGACATTTCATTGCTGAAGCAGAGATAGAGAGGCTGCAGGGACCAGTCTAGCAGCCAGGCGATACCAAGGTTTGAGTGAGTATATTTTTATTTTAGACCCTTGATGAAGATGAGCGGTTAACCCTTGCAGTGCAGGGGTAGCCCAACTACAAGGGTTACATTTTCTTCTGTCCAAAGTTTGTTTGTTTTTTTTCCTTTAAATTATGTTTCTATTGCAAAGCATGTCAGTTATTTATGAATAAAAGGCGTTTTTTTTTTTTCACATTTCTTTTACACACGTCACTAACAAAATGAATAAAATGAAAAAAAGTTTAAATCGGAAAGGGTAAGGTAACTTTCCCACAACATGTCCCTACCCACTTGGTCCTCACCATCCTCCCCCGAAACGCTATGCTTACCCAGATCTTGCTCTGAGGCCTGTGACACTGTGTATATTCATCACCCGGCTTCTTAATCCGATGTCCGCACATGTGCAGTTCTTCCCACGTATCTGCTACTATCCTACCGCTGCAGCCACTCCTGTGTTAGGGCTCATTCTCATGTACGTGCGCAGAAACTGGTGCGTGCAGCCGCCTGTTCAACTCACTGACAGCATGTGCTCAAGAGTGTCTGCGTCCAGGGGCTTGCATCTGTACCTGTACGCATGTGCAAGTTCAGGTTGGCGTGCAGCCGTGTCCTGTCATTGAGTTGATCAGGTGGCTACACACACCAGCTGTCCCTCCCGGCCCCAGATGTGTTAACAGATGTGTGTGCTGCACAGCTGTGTAAGTCGATGTGAATGAGGTCTAACAAGTCAGTTATTGTGGCCAGGTGAGCAGGCATACAACGTACGCCACAAGTATTTCGATTTTTGTTTATTATTATTATTATTATTATTATTATTACTTAGTATTTATATAGCGCCAACAGTTTGCGCAGCGCTTTACAATATAAGGAAGACATTACAGTTACAATACAATTCAAGACAAGATGGTAAGGAGGGCCCTGCGTTTGTCATACACCCTAAGTCCACAACTGGTTAAAGTAAACCTCTGCAGGCTAAAGCAAGAGTTTATTATAATACAGGATTTATATAGCGCCAACAGTTTGCGCAGCGCTTTACAATATAAGGAAGACATTACAATCACAATACAAGACAAGATGGTAAGGAGGGCCCATGTTTTTTTTGTATTTAAAGTGCTGTTTTCTTTTACAGATCCGAAATGATACATCTCAAGTGGTTAATGAGAAAGTTCCTCAGATTTACACCAAAGCTGCAGAAATGAGAAAACTTTACCAGAAGATAGACTTACTCGAGGTAAAAAAGGGGACGGGCTGTGTTTTGTAGTAGGAATGATAAGAGCTGCATTGTTTTGTTTTCTGTAGATTACTCACCTGACCCTCACTCTTGCCAGCTCTCTTGGAGATGCTAGGCCAGTCCACACAGCTCCTCTTCCCTGAGCTCCGGTGGTCTAAGGACCTCTGACATCATGTTCTCAAATGCAGGTTCTATAGACCTGCATTAGACGGAGGGATATTCCACCTGTTGGAGAGGAGGGGAAGAAGAGGACAGCGCCAAATGCCAGGGGAGGAGGGACCAGATAAGTAAATCTGCTGTACTGCAGCCCCTAGACATAAACGAGTGCTTAACTCTTACGTAGTCAGGTTGAAAAAAGACACATGTCCATCGAGTTCAACCTATAGAGAGATGGTAAAAACAAAACTCTTGCAGTGGGAAAGTAGGGTAGGTTTGCGCGGGAATGTCTGTTAAAGAATGATCAGAGCTATATTTTAGGAGCATTTATACTACAATCTTACAATCCTACAAAGGATTCAGTGTAGACTTTATTGCATGGCATTCGTGTGCTATCCAACAAGGGCTTTGACACCTATTTCCAATTTATCACCATAACCAGTGCACCAAAATGAAATGACCCATGCAGACAGAATCCAGGAACACAGTACCAGAGTGGGTAATGGGCATTTGTTTAATTTGTTTGCTGTTTTTGTAGGTTAGCAAATGCATGTTTTTTTTTTAAATTGCATTTTATCATGTTTCTACGTATTTAAAAGCAGAAAGTGCAAAACAACAAAAGGAAACTGATACAGACATCTTTATTGCTAAAAATGGAATGTAAAAATGTCTTTGTAGACAAACCTTTCACTGCACACATTAGAAAAGCACTGAAACCTTTAGCACTGGAAGAATAGAAGCCCCACACGTCACAGCATTCTATGTCCCACACGTCACAGCATTCTATGTTCTACTCCTTTTCAAGTTGTCTTTTTTCATTAATTACTCTGAAGAGTTTGTGTTTTGTTTTTACAATTTTAATTTTAAGACTTGCCTTCTGTTTTGTGCATTCATGGGCAGGCCTTTGTGAAGAAGGTTGGAGGTGATGTTGCTCTCATGGACGAACATGTTACACAAGCTGAAACAAACTTGGGGACCTTTCCTAACCCTCTTAAGAGAATCTTCCAGAACCTCAGTGCCTCACCTCTCTTTTCTCCCACGGTAGGCATTTGTTATCATTATCTAAGGTTTTCTAACTGGGACATTCAGTTGGCAGATGGTGTCTTTCAAATGGCAAATCTAAGTGACCTGTGCACAGTGGTTTTCCAAGCAAAATCCAAATTTGGACATGAGTGTGACTTGGGTACCATCCTGAAGACACCCCACTGCTGGAGCTGTGATGTTTTATATCTTCTACAGAAGAGTAACCATTCATATGTTGCAGGTCACAGATGATCAGACTACAACTTGCCAAGCAATGCAAACTGTAGAACAAGGCAGATTTAGATAAGCCCATGAAATCCACTATACAGGCTGGTTTATATGGCGGCTGAAGCCCTGAGCCTCCTGTCATATTC
>NW_017306501.1:1042521-1049910 GCF_000935625.1 Nanorana parkeri
GCCTCCTGTCATATTCATTTTTTTTTTTTTTTAAACGTCCGAAACGGCGAACATACAATTCTCTAATGTCCTTCTCCCATCTCTCTCTCTCTGCTTGTTTGTTAATATAGTAATACCATATAGTATAGCAGGGCTCAAAATGTCAGGCCCTGAGCTACTAGCCAGGCTTTAAGAGTTACTCACCACCAGTTGCCCCACCTAACCCCTACCGTGCCCCGCCCTTAACTCCGCCAGGTCAGCGGTGTGACGCAAAGTACAGAGGTCAGCAGTACAGAGGTCAGCAGTACAGAGGTCAGCAGTACAGAGGTCAGCAGTACAGAGGTCAGCAGTACAGAGGTCAGCAATTTAACACACAGAGGTCAGCAGTGTAAGACAGGAACAGGACTTACAGTGCATGTAGCTGATCTGCCCTCTTCCTCTCCTGGTGGTGGTACTAGCGCTGGGGGGTGGGGGGTACAGAGATGTATTCTTCAGGTCCCGCGCTGCAAAAACGTCCTGCTGGCCAATAGCAGCTGCAGTCTTCCTCCAGCCTATGGCAGATGAGGTGGGGGGAGGAAGCTGCAGGTGGCTGCAGTGAAGGGAAGACCGACGAACTGATTCTTCTTCTCCTCTTCTGCCGCTCCTCACTCTGGAGCAGCCGCGAAGACAAATCAGTGCAGCTGTCTTCCCTTCACTCCGGCCACAGAAGACAACTGAAGCGCTCGATCGCAGCTGCAGAAGCGACGGTAGTTTCACCCCGCTGGCGGCTCCCCCTCCTCAGATGAATTTCCACTCGCCAATTGCGAGGGGGTGAGTGGAAATTTTGAGTCCTGGTATAGCAATTGCTATATCCAAGCCATTGTTTTTGGGGAAGCTTATATTGTGAAGTACTTTAAAGTGAAGCCAGATGGGACATATTATTTGGACTTTGTCTTCCCCATTTTTGAGGTAGGTGGTAAGTTCCTCTAGTGCCATAGTCTTCTAAGCATTATCCAACCAAAGGATACTTGAGGAGAATTAGCTTGTTTTTCCAAAGGCCCTAGCAGCATTAAGTAGATGGATTGTAGACACTTTGTAACATATCAATCCAACTGTGTGTTCTATAGAGGTATATAGAGCACAGGTACTGTACTAGGAGGGCTGTGACCATTATTTGCTTTTCTCTATTCAGAAAGCAACAACACCTCCAAGGACGCAGCAGGTCCGTTCTGAGCCTCCACTAGTGTTCAAGACTGAAGACTTCTTCCCAACTTCCAGTTGACCGTCACCGTAGTAGAAGGCCTGGATCTGGATTCTGGACACTGCCATGGACACTAGAGTTGTGCACTTTTTACAAGATGTCAGATTACTTTTAGACACTAAGGAATATCATCACATCTTCCAGCCAAGTTTTTCCTGAGTCTGTTCTAGAATTAGAGCGGCCATGGGATTACTGGATGGTGCTGGAACTGCACCAGGACTGAATTTACAAACTCATGTAGCATTCGGGTACGATGCTATGCAAGTGTCTTGAATAAATGTATATTTATTGTAAAGTAAAAATAATACATTTGTTGATGCCATTTCTGTATAATCACCCCAAGCCAAATGTACTCCCATGGTAAGTACATACCAGTTAAGTATTTGCCTGCCATAACAAAATGCTTGGTCTAGTTTCTGTGCTTGGAGCCCTAATCAATACAATATGATGTGGGTGTAAATTGGAATTGAGTAAGTTTCTTAAAGCCCAGTTGAACCCTCTTCATTTATTACTGTAATGCAGTCAGGTTCCATACAAAGTAGTAAATATGCTGCAGAATTGCTCAAACAAACCCTGTTCTGCCATCATGTAACTCTCGCACATAAGCAGTGGCCTGGTTCTCCAGCGCTCTGACATTCTCTACTGAACACTGTTCTATTCAACATTGCTCTAACCCCTGATAGTGCTGATTAGAGTCATGTTCATTGGGTCAGGTTGCTGGGCTGTTGTTCATGTGTGAGAGCGGCAGTCCGACTCTCCTAGTGCTCCCAGCACAGTCTCTAACTCTTGCTGCAACACTTAGCAGATGTAAAAAAAAAAAAGCGGCATACTGTAAACACATGCTGACTGTATTACAGTAAATAATAAAGAGGGTTTTATTGGGCTTGAAGTGAAATTCTTGGTATACAATGTCTAGCTGATGCATCTAAAATCAGACCAGCTTGGGTTAATGTGCCAATCTATATTCATCTACCACATCAGTGATCATTTGCAGTCACTGTTACAAGCAGTGTTTTCTACAACGGCTTGCTATCCCTAATCATTGATAGATGAAAATTGATGAGACATGTTGTGGTGTATGAAATGGCAGTACTTTACATTTCAGCATTTCTGTTGTAGCACGTGCTTTTGTTTTCTCTTTCTTGTACATAGTGGCCTTTGGTCACCCTGCAGTCCTGCCATGACTGAGGTAGTCAGGTGTGCTTCACAGTCCTCTGTCTATCACGGCTGCAGATAGCAATAATAAATTGATCCCTGGTGTGTAAATAATCATTTCTTGGTATACTTCTATGTAGCTTCATTACATTTAAAGATTCAAGGGCCACATTCACAAAGCTAACCCATCAGAATAAGCTGTACTGCCAAGATAACAAGTGGATACTACAATGTGGGCAATAGTGACGGGAGTTTGGCATCTGGAAGAATTTGAATAGGACTTTTTAATAAAATCTTGTGGTTTTCCTTCCGTTATCAAGAGGAGAAAAGGATATTTATAGTAATGGAGTGTTCAGTGCAGCACAGATGTTGGAGTGACTGAGCCTCATGAACTCATGGCTGGGTGCTACTGGTTTAAAGTAAAGCAGCCACAATACTGGACAGTTCAAACTGAGCATGTGTGTAACAAAAACTGCATTGTATATAATCTATAGGGCCGGCTAGATAGGCAGAGGAAGTTGTATACAAATCTTGGCTTTTCCTGTACATGTTGTACTGGGTTCCACCCTGTCACAAGCCTCTCCATTGGTCTAAAGTGTGACAGCTTCTTTGAGCAATAGGCAGGGACAAGGCCAAGTTTGATAGGAAATGTCAAGGTTGGCATAGAACTTTTGCTGCCTTTTATAATTTGTATAACCTGGTTAGTTTGCTCAGGTTTGTAACAAGTTTACTTTAAGGTCAGTCCACCTAAATGTCATGGAATGTAATCCGCTAAGGCAGCTGACGTATTATGGACACTTCAGCTGCAATAGCTCCCTGCCGTTTACTGACTCTTATCTACCTGGGAGTTTGGTAAGCCCCCAACAGGGATATTGGAATTTGTCAGGTGGTTTAATGCTCCAGCATCTAGCAAAAACTGAAAGACCTGTTTTGGGTAGACCGATTCTTTAAGATATATGCAAAGTTTGTTAATGTCTTTGTGTCAGAGCTTCCAGTGTTGTCATTCTGCAGATTTTCTACTTTATTATGTTATTTATTTTCTATATAAAGTAGACTTTGTCTAGCAGTGATGGCATTCTGTGTGTTGTGATAACCCAATTGTATATTATCTTGCTTTTCTGTTGTTGTGTCATGTGGTTTGATCATGAAGACTATATACACTTATCCAATATGCTTCTGCAAAACTGGAACCCAATTGGCAAAGTACTGTGACAGGAAAGGTGGGTGAGGTAGGTGTGACGTTGGCAAACTTCATCAAAAGCAACCATTGGTGGCAGGGAAGTGCATGACTGACTTTTGTTGCCCCAGTTTTATATGATCTGTGCATAGGTCATTACTGAACTGGTGGAGGAACATGTAAAAATGGTTACTGCACTAACACTATTGATTGTTCTTAAATGATTCATCTGTACCCAAAAGGTTTTATCAGGACTGTGCCACCACATATGGAGGAGTGCCCAGGGCCCGTCCACACCTCTAGCACAACAGAGAGGTATGGAAGTCCCATTTAGTTTTACCATTGGGCAAGAAGCTTTAAATTACTCTCTAAGGCTTGCTATTAGTGTTGATGGAAGTCTTGTGGGTCAAGAGAGAATTTTGAAGTTGTGCTATGCAGAAAGATTGAGAATTCCTATTCAGAGTGGGCCAAGTATTGTGTGGAGTTGATATGTGACAATGCAAGTAATAGCTTATATTGCAGCAATATATCGTGGGAAGACCCAGAGACCCAGTAGGAATATCTCATCCATCTGGCTTAGAGAAAGCAGATTTTGCAGTGGCCATAGAAAGCTTATAGCAAAATTGCAACATTGGAGCCACCTCCAGAGTTCTAGAGGCCTGTGACTTCCTCATTGGGAAAGATCGAGGACCCCTCCACCTATATTTACATGATGCAGTCACAGGCTGCCTTCCTCTCTGACACTAGAGCCTCCTTAATTAAAAAAATTTGGTGATTACTAAGGGCTGCGGATTAACTGGGATAAATGCCAGTTACTTCTATTGGATCCTCTGCCACCCCCCTAATTCACTCTTTAGCTCATATTAAAATAGTGTTAGCTCTGGCAGACGGTAAAGTTAGCTTTAGGTCTTTCAGAACATTCACTCCTTTGTGGCATAAGAAATCCTTAAAGGATGTGTGTAAGTTGGGGGTTTTTTTTTTATACAGTTTTTCAACTTTACTCAGTGAGAGTTCAGGTCTTTCAACTATTAAGAGTTTGCTTTGCCGGGTACTTGATTTTATCAATATCTACAGCTTAGACATGACTTAGACACAAGGGGGTGGAATTTTATTTTTTATTTTTTTTACTACTTGTCCAAGGACTAAACACAGGGGATGCACCGATACCAAGTATTTGGGCAAATACTCATACGCGCCCAAATGCCTAGCCCGATACTTCCTGTATCAGGAAGCCGGCTCCATGCTCCCTCATCAGTTGTGACGAGAGCATGGAGCTGACTTCCCGGCCAATCAGGAAGCCGGGTAGCATGTAATGACGCGCTGCCCAGCTTCCTGATTGGTCGGGAAGTTGGCCAATCAGGAAGCCGGGCGCAGTGTAATGACTCAGCACCCAGCTTTCTGATTGGCCCGGAAGCCGGCTTCATGCTCCAGCATTTGTCTAAAGAAAACTGTAGCTGCAAAATAGCAGCGTGTACCACATCCAACCAGTGGAGGGAAATCTCTCTGGGATGACAAGGAGCAGGACAGAGATGGAAGAACGATGTCCTGGTTAAGGTGAAAAGAACCACCTTGGTGTAAAGAGAGACCACGGGCCTCAAGACAACCTCTGTGAAGCACAATGAAGGGTACTTAACAGGCAAAAGCCATCAGGCAAGAAAATTGCCCCGCCAAAGTGATAGCCACAAGGAAGGCAACCTTGTGCAAGGAGAGGGAGATGCCCCTGATTGGTTCAAATGGCAGTTTCTGGAGAACCATCATCAGAAGAGGAGATCACACAGAGTCACAAAAGAATATAGAGGGGAACAACATCAGCAACCCCATCCAAAGGCTTTCACTAAGGAGTGAGAGGTATGTGGCCTTTGAAAGAGAATCTATGCCAGAGTGGAGAAGAGAGTTGTCCCATGGATGGAATACTTCCTGGGATGAATTATCCTTGCTTTTCATCATGTGAAAAATGCTTTCCAATTACGATGGAAGACTCTACATAAATTGACTTCCTAACTTTTAGGACTGTAGGGGCAATGGAATCAGATAGGCCCAATCCCCCAGGACCTAGGCGTCAACAAGTTGTAAAATACAGCAACCTAGCAGCAAGATGGGACACTACTCCTTTGGACAGAAGATCAGCAACATTTTGGAGAGTGCCAGTAGTTTGACCAAGTACTAGACCCACGTCCGCCTGGGCCAGTTTGGTGAGATGATAATCGCTCGAATGCCTTCCATCTCAAATCCTGTAGAGCAGACGAGGTAGTCATTTTAGAGGAGCATAGAAAAGCTCCACCTACTGGTTGTCTAGTGTCAAATGTGAGTGCCGTTACTGGCCACTAAAAGTCTCACTGGACAGTAAGTCGCCAGGGTCTAGTCATTAGGTGGGGGGCAAAAGTCAGGGCCAGTAATAGAAGGCATTTAAAAAAAGGGGCAAAGAACAAGTTACTACCGGTAGTATTGCATGTGGTCTTCCTGCAGTCAGTCAAACTAAGCCCCATTACTGACTTATGCCTAGTTCTCTTTGTGGTGGCCATCTTGGTGGAGACAGGGTTTTGCATCCCATGCCAGGCAGCAATACCTTAGATTCACACAACAGATATATGGCTATGAGGCCACAGGCACCATCACATCCCATGAAAGGCACCTTTAAGAAGAAATTCAAGACAAAACATTACATTTTTTTTCAGGGTTCTGCTTAGACATAATTATTATAACTGTTCCCCATAACATAGCAAATCTTCACTTTGAGTCCAAGTCCATTTTAAGTCAGTGTTCATTATTCTCAAAAGCTCACCATGATAATAGACACCTTATGTAGTCTGAAGCATTCGCTTTTCCAATTTCTCATGTGCATGGGTTCCATTTCTTCAGAAGCACCTCATTATTCCCTGGGTGCTGTCTGCTTGTCAATGATCAGCCCTATTAAGAAGCATTCATCGTAAACATTTCAAAACCTGCAAATACTGAAGTGGCTTCAAGAAACACCATACCCAATCTGTATTTAAAATGTTTATTTTGAACAAAAGCAAGTCCAAATTGACAAAGGCAATATATTTTTTGTACTAGATATATTACAGTAAAGTAGAAATGAGGGGGCCTAACTGGCACCACATGAAACCTTTCCTACAACTAGGGGTACCTGATTTCCCAAAGTCACTAATAATTTAGATAATATTTATATAGGAATATAAAAAGTATCCTGTATCACACATTAAAAACTGAATTGCAGAAATCTTAATTTCCTTACTGGAAAAAATTAGACTTGTTAAGTACACCTAAAAATGATGCATGAATGATGCTCCACCCAATACATAGATGAAATGAAGAAAGCCAGATGTAGAACTGTATAAAGAAAAAAAGTTTGGGGTCCAAAACACGTCATTTATCAACAGCTACCAAAGAAAACAAATGGTGTACAAAGTGGAAACTGACCGAGCTACTGTTGCATCTTAGGAGCAGCACATAGAAAGAAATTCTGTACATCGCACCTACCAAACCACTGACCTTAAATATGTGAATGTAACTATGTACAGCAAAGCCAAGAGAATTTATTAAATCTGCCTAAAAAGGGTTAGTACAAGGTGTAGGAGCACCTATTCCTCTAGAGATTGTAGAGACTGACTTTTTTTTTACCCCCGATATTCCTACATTAGTGGTGGACAATCACTGATCCTATACTGTATAAGCCTTAACACACCTTCCATTCATCTCCAATCACTGTATAATAACGATGGAAAAGGGGTTAGTTACTGACAGGTCTGACAGTGTTAAAATAAATACTGTCACCCATGAATAGTCAAGCCCAAGCTTTTAATAAAAAAAAAAAAAAAAAAAAAAAAAAAAAAAAAAA
>NW_017306501.1:1049953-1054630 GCF_000935625.1 Nanorana parkeri
AAAAAACTGTCCCCCATAAAAAATAAAAGCCAAACTTTTAAAAAAAAAAAAAAAAAAAAAAAAAAAAAAAGAAGAAGGGGGAGCAGCTTAAAATTTGACCACCCACTTCCTACATTGCTTGTTAGATGTGCTTCTGTCAACTCAGCTTTAACATACAGCACATATTCACAAACTGGGTTTGTGAAAAATACAACGGGAAAAAAAAAAGCATACAAAAACCATAGTCAGGATATAGTGCTGAATACAGGAACAAATTTGTGAGACTGACTAACTTATACAAAAGGTCAATTTGGTGGAACTATTAGACCAGAAATCAGGAGCACCACAGGAAACACCAAACAAAAAGTGGATTGACAAGCAAGTGTTTTGGATTAACATTTGTAAACCAGTTCCAGTTTTCTGTTACTTTGTTTTCTACAAGTGAAGTTATGTAAGCCATGGGAAAAGCTAACCATCTACATGCCATTGTCTGTAATGTTAACATATTGAATTGGCCTAGCAAACCCTTCAATAATCATCAGACAGCTCTATGTCATGTTTCACTTGCTTAAGATCCTCCATTTTAAATCCAAGCAATACTTGCTGTTGGTGATTTTTGAGAAATTTCATGCATATATATCGCCTTGTACCGAAAAACGAAGCAACATCACTCCTCCACATGTCTAGCACATGTGCCAGCAATTCAATTTCCTTTTTGCTGGGGTAAGGTTTTACATGGAAATACTTGAGTAAGAACTCCTTTTTAGCTTCATGGGATACAGTTGCAAAGGAATCGGGTACCATCACAAGCATGCTAACGTTTTGATCGGCAGAATAATCAGAAAATTCTGATCTGGAGTCCAATCTTCTTCTTTTAGAAAGCACAGGAGACAAGTCTTGTGAAGCACCTAGACCGTTTTTCTGGATCTTTGTATCATTCGATGCAACCTGAGTGTCAGTAGAACTTGGTTTTCCTTTCGTAGAATCATTGGTTCCTCCCTTTGACTGCCCTTTAGCACTGCTGTCTAAACACAACTCTAGTGCTGCGATACTATCTTTAGGAGCATTACGACAGCGCTGGAGATGCAGTGCAATGGCTGACAAAGTCATACTACCAGTGTAGACACCGCAGCAGTGTATACACTTAAAGGCAGGCGATTTAAGTATAGTATGCATTGTTGGCATTATGTGGTGCCTATCTTTCAAATGAGTTTCCAATGATTCTGACTTGGATAAAACATGGTCACAAAAAGAACATTTAGAGCCCTGCTCATTATCTGTGATGCTTCTCTCAGGAGAGGTTTGTATTTTGACGTACAAGGGAGTAGCAGTGTTAGAATTAGCTCCGGTAACTACAGCAATGTGCATTTCTTTTTCTCCAAGCTCCTCCTTGGAAACGTTGAAGGTAAAGTCAAAATGAGGAAACTGTGCGGTACCATTATTATCACACGATACTGTAATACCTTTCCTGACAAAGTCTCCATGGATTTTCTTTTGGTCTACATGCAGGATTTTCATGTGGTAGATAAAATTTCTGAGTTCATAAAAAACAGCTTTGCAGTACAGACATACCATACCATGCATTAGCAGGTGATGTAACACCTCTTTGTCTTCAGTAAACACCTTGCAAGTGACACATCGAATAGACTTTTCTTTTACAACTTTAAAAAAAGATGCATGTGCTGCAGCAACTACAGGTTGCTTTGTTTCATTGCTGGTGGCAGATTCTGTTGGCCTGTTAGGGCTATTTTCCTGTTTTATATGCGCAATCTGCATGTGAACTTCGTATACGTTTGAAGGGAATAGTTCGTTGCATACTGGACATGTTTTCCATTGTTTGGTCTTCTTGTCTATATCACCTGGAGCAACAGCTGGGCTATTGGAAGAAGTACGTTTTGAAGGTGGAGTTTTTTGTGATGTGCTTTGTGGCACCTGTACAACAGGAGAAGATGGTGCACTGGCTGGAGAGGTGGATGCCTGAAACACTTTCTCAGGCTGGGAAAGCTGTGCAGGCACTTTTGGTGGATTCACAGGTGAAGTAACAGCTGGCATAGCACATGGAGTTACAGGCAATGTTATAAGGGTATATGTAGGTATTCCATTTACTTGTTTTCCTGTTGGTATGAGCTGCCTTATTATGGGTGTTGCAAGGAAAGTATTTTGAGGAAGACCAGGCTGATTGCCTGCAACATTAGTTGGCTTCAGTGGTTGATTCACAGAGATGACTGTAGGCCTTCCAGTTTGATTCACCTGTATTACATTGGGCTGCAAAGGCCGTGGACATGTAAGCATTGTTGACTGGTTCACAGAAAGTAGGCCCCCAGTTAATGACTGATTGATTGGTCGTACAGTGGTCTGAGCTCCAGTAATTATCTGGCCACCAACACCGCAAGCAGACGGAAGCATTGTCGCAGTGACAGGCTGATTAAGAGTAAATCTTGGAGACAGGAACATAGACTGAGGAAGGGTAATGGTCTGGTTTTGAGAAAGAGAAGTAGTTACAAATCCCACTTGAGCAGTAGGGGCAACAGTAGTCGATGTCTTTACTAAACCTCCAGCAGGATCAGGAACAGAAGTTATAGACGGCATTATATTTGAAATAATAGCAGTAGAGGCTCCCAGAAGTGGTTTATTGGGACCATTTTGAGGAAGAGAAGCCGCCTTTGCATCTTGAGCACATGGAGGAGTCACAGCCGGGGAGATTGGCAATGTTGGTTTAGGAGAAAGTGCTATAGGCGGGCCTGAAAATTTTTTGTATGGCCTTTTTATACTCGATCGACCAGCATCAGAGATGTCAGTTCTCAGCTTCTGTTCCAGATCTCTATGCTTGTCAGATGTCAGGATATGGTACATCAATGCATCCTGGTTATGAATTGTGTAATTGCATTTTTTGCAGTAAAATCGATTATCAAGATTAACTTTTAATCCAAGAGTCTCTTTAAGCTCCTCTTCGGACTTTTCACCAAAATAATTTTTCAGTTCACTTTTATGGTGGCTCGTTAGAACGTGCCTCTTTATAGTGTAATAAAGGCTGTCCGTAAAAGAACACTTTACACAAGCAAATTTCATTGGAACTGCTTTTGGATAATCTTTTGACCAGCTAGCATTCTGACCATCGTTTGCACCAGGTGATGGGACTTTTCGAACGCTTGAGTGAAAAATCCGCATGTGTCTGACCACATTTTTTGTATAGGAGGTAAATGGACATCTTGGACAAGTCGCCATGATCTCTTGATCTTTTTCTTCTTCATGATAGCGATGCAGATGACTTTTGAAAGAGGACAGCAGCCTTGTTGAAAATTTGCAGAGACTACAGCAAAACTGCTTGGATCTGTAACCCTAAAGAAAATGAAAATAGTTGTTTTTATTACCAATAATGACATACCAACTTTTTTTTTTACTATGCATAATTAAAAGATAAGGAGTTTCTGCGCTGATAAGAAAGCATCTGGTATGGGAAATACTAGGCAGCGTGCAGTTTCACTTTCTCAAATGAAAGGAAAAGGCAATTTCTTCAAAGTTCTACTTCAATGAATGAAAACAAAAAATAAAATAAAAAAAAGTACCCAAAAAGGATAACTAAACCCAAGAACAAAAATGTAATATACTGCAGATTACCACTTTGGATTTGGTGGCTGCATTTGGTGCTTTTTTTTTTAGGCCAAGCACATTTTCAGAAAGTACAATAATACCTGGTGATCTTGCCAGAAATGCAGTAACCTTAACAGTTCAGGTAAGCTAATAGTTACAAAGCAAACAGGTCTTTGTTCTGTAAACTAATAATCCCATCACCGCACTGTAATGGAGATGAACAAATGCAGACATGTTTAAAATCCAGCCTGGGTGGCAACAATGGCTCCCTCTATAGATACAGTAAAGGTGTGAGCAAAGCTCCCCAGGAACTGGTGGTGTGTTTTTCGCAGGATCATCATCAGGTTGGTATAAAAGCCTGCAAAAAGAAATATAATGCAGCCACCACATTCAAGGACTGGTAAACTGCAACATATAGAATTTGTTTTTGGGTTTGAGTATGCTTTTAAAGTAACACCCAAAAAATTGTTTTAAAGCAGCGGAAAGGGGTTAGATTCTGTGAGATTTTTTTCTCGCTTCCTGACTGCATAACAAGTCACTGGAATGGGAAATAAGGGGAAATCTCCCCAAGGGCACAAAACGGCAGTAGAAACATTTTTGTACAGTGTGTCAGGTTTTTTTGGATGTCTGCCTAATGTACCCTTATTTCTTGCCCAAGTGATCACCCATAACCTAGACAGGAAGTGAGGAAAAAATCCCTATACACAGATTAAAACCTTGTAGAAAAATCTAACCGGTACCCACTATTCAAAACAAGTGTACTTTAAAAAAAGAAAAAAATTATATCTATATCTATATCTATCTATCTATCTATCTATCTATCTATCTATCTATCTATATATAGATATATAGATATATATATCTAAAAATATATGGACATGAATTAGGACCTAAAATTAAATGTGTTTCTAAGATAAAATGGCTTTTTAACTGAGCAGTATTAAATGTGTAATTGGCTGGCAGAGGTTCCCTTTTGCTGCATTCATCAACTAAAGTTCATTAACTCCAACTTCAAAGAAAACAAGCATCATATAATGAATTACTTGCTGGCTATACATGTCCAGCAGCTGTAGATACCTGCACATTTTTTTTTTTTTTTTTAGGGGG
>NW_017306501.1:1054647-1058689 GCF_000935625.1 Nanorana parkeri
AGGTACATCCCTTGAGGTGAAGCAGACTCTGCTTTTATTCAGTCTACCTTCTTTGACACCCCTAGACAGTATCAAAAATTCACTCATGCACTAGCTGTACTACTGAATATACCCGAATAGGAAGGATTTTCTATACTTTAGTAGCTTTCTTTAGAGAGCTAATGGCACAGCAGTTGTAAAGAAGCAAGTAGAGAAGCTGCACATATTCTGGGGATCCTGCTCCAGAAAATATGCAAGTATTTGCAGGGTTTATTATTTTCTATTATTCTCAAAAACAGTCTCAGCTTAAGAATATTATTGTATTTGTATATTCTTAAAGCATTAAACCCTCAGATGTTTTAACATATTGTTTTATGTTAAAAAATCTGAGGGTTTAATGTCACTTTAACAAATAGATAAAAACTAACCATCCCTGACCTCTGTACCTGCTTGCACTGTGAGGTCATTCATTCTCAAGACCACAACAAAGACTGTGGTCACGTTTGTTGGTTTCCAACAACTTAGAAACATCTCCCAATTGTTTACATTAGAGGGCTGGCCAGCTGCCAAGATGCCGATGCAAAAGAATGTAATGGCAAAAAAAAATTAAAATGCCTTTTGAAATCTGAAGATGAATTACTCCACAATGTCTATCGCTTCAGAAATGAATGAGGTTAAACGCATGCCATAACCTGTGGCATTGGCATTTTGCTGCCAGATAAATTCTCCTCATTGTGTTTAAATGTATCAAAACTGGAGCAGGCAAAAACTGGAGCAGTTGCTCATGGCAACCAATCAGCTTCTCTCTTCAGCTTGTTTAGTTAAGATTTAAAGATGAAAGAGAAGCTGATTGGTTGCCATGCACATCTGCTCCAGTTTTGATTAATTCCCTTCATTGAGTATAGCCAGGCCAGCTAGAACATTTAATATTAGGCAGAAACAGACATGGCAATTTCAGATTTGCCCCCGATACCCATTAGGTCTGAAGCAATTGCTTCATGTACTTCAGACAAATATAATTATGTTTTGCCAAATGCTCAGCTATTAGCTCTGTTGAAGCTGCATTTATCATAGTCAGTAAGAAAGCACCATGGGTCCTAGTGAAATTGACCACAGGGACAAGTCTTAAAACACATGGTCTTTACCTACAGCTAAAAATGCTAATTTATTTACTCCCAACTTTATAACTAGCATAGTGGTTTCAGCAACAAGATTACATAAGAGAAAGTATAAAATCAGATGCAGTAAACCTCAGGGCTATTTAGCACTCCACTTGAGTTGGTAACATACTTTAAAGCTTGATGTAGAAGTGCAACGGTGTACCTGACTGCATTTCAATGCAATTCATTTAGGTAGGATATTGCACTACACAGTTATTGGTGAATCTAAAGAAGATTGTACTATCAGACTAAACCGTGTGGCCAGCATTAGCATCAAAGAAATGATGAGTCAGCAAAATGTTTGCATTTCGGACATCATATTTTAGGTATATTTATGCAGGTAACTGTCAGAAAGTGTTTCAGGGTGGACCCCAAGTGTTTTCAGGGTGGATACACAAAACCTGAGGAAAGTGTCCACTCTGAAATCTTGTTCAGCTTTTTACCCATATAAATGACCCTTCACAGTTGTAATGAAGTGCAAACGTGCAGACTTTCATCTTTTCCTTGTAGCCGGTTTCCGCTTTGTATTTCTGGGTGTAATGAGCTAGGTCGAAAGAGAAAAACACACAAAATCTATAGCTTCAGAGGTTTTAAAAGGATAACGTCTTCAGAAGTTACAGAAAGCAGTGACATCAAGGGAGGATCTTAGCTCAGCAAGAATTTTAAAAATTGGTAATTTTTCCTAATCACCCACCACCAGTCTGATGCCAAAAATCAGTTTTATAGTTTGCACAGACAGCGTTGTCAAGCATCTATTTTTTTTTTTTAAACTACTTCTAATTTTTAGAAAGGAAAACTTAAAAAGACAAAAATCAACATCAATGTGTTTGCACATGCATGCTACAATTTAAAATCCTGCCAAGTATATTTGAAACCAAAATATGCTGTTGCTGAAACAAAGTCACAATAAAGGCACAAAAGATTGCACATTTAACCTTCGGCAAATAGGAAAATAAATAAATATGGTCACTGAAAGCTTGTTCAAGAAAGATAGTCCTACTGAGGACTTTGATAGTATTAAAAATCTGTTCTACTCTGGATTGCCAACCACTAGCGTTAGACATACATTTCTGCGTCCAATAGCTTCCCAAAGCGAGACATCCTCCCATGATGTACTGGAAAAATTTGTGTCGCCTGGATTAATAGTGTCGATTTCCTAAAAAACAAACAAAAGAATATACATTTTGATACTTAATGTATTTAACTTCTTACAAGCTTCACTATGCCTAAAAAAGGTAAAAACCATGCAATTCTGGAAAACAAAAGAAACGCTTAGCTAATTCCCCAGATAACTAGCAGTGCAAAATCAGTACTACGTATGGTATATCTTATTTATTACATACCAGCCTTAGTATTCATTTCACATTTAAGCAACCTTGCACTGCTGGTGGATACAGAACCATGAGTTGCCATTCCAACACTAGTATGGACACCAGATGTATATTGTAGATTACATTTTAGAAATGCTGATAAGTACATAGCCCCTGTCCTTCTCTATGGGAGTACGCGGCCGTACGCGTGTCCGTACTCGTATGCTGATAGGATATATCCTGTCTGCGTCCGAGCCGTGACACCCGCACGGACCTGCACTTGGGGTGAGCGTAGGACGGCATATGGCCGCATACTCCCATAGAGAAGGACATAGGCTGCGTACTAATCACACGCAGCACCTGTCCTTCCCGGGAGCTGCCCGATACGGCTGTGCACGCAGCATGGAGTACGCGCCAGCCTTCTAGTGTGAATGAGGCCTTTTCATTTTGAAAACATCAAAGTATACCTAAACTCCAGATTAGAAACTGAATAGATTTTGTAGCTTACCAATACTCAGTCTGAAGAAAAACTATTGCAGCCGCTAAATCTAAGAACTTTTCTTGCAAGTACAGAAAATGACCTGTTGATCCTGCTAGAAATGTGTCTGAAATTCCAAACAATTCAAAAGAATTCCCAGCTATATTCTGTGAACTACAAAACACTTCTTCCTATATAATGGAGATGAGGTGAGAAGTGTTTTTAGTCCATATCAGAAGAGGAGCCTAGGCTGTCAACAATGCTCTTCCATAGATTCAATACAGCAATTTAGCAATGCTACCCTAGGAAAGTGAAACTATGTTACCGACATGATCACCAAGTGTAAAAAAAATGCAGCCACCACATGTAAGGACTGATTAGCTTCAATACAGTACAATTTTGTTTTGGGGTTTATATACACTTTAAGAATAAACATTTTTCAGGCACAACATGGTCTTGCACAAAAAAAAAAATTCAATTTTTAAAGAAGTCCAACTGCCATCAAATCTTTGGATATCTGTATTTTGAAGCTGACCTTGCACTGGAAAGCAGCTCATTACATCAGGGCCACTCCACCATTATAAATAGCTGTATGATGACTATACAAAAATACATCTGTAGTGGGGGGTGGAGGGGGAAGCACATAGAAAAAAAATGACATTGTGATCCTTTAGCTGAAATCTTAAAAGGTGCCCACACACCTTGCCATAATGGTGGGAAATCCTGTGTGTGGAAGCCGTGCGACCTCTACTACTGTAAGGTCGCACGACTTTTATCTTACGAACATGTTCGAAAACCTGCCGAGCATCGTACGATATTCGGCGGGTGTGTAGCATGTTCGTAACATAAAAGCCGGACGGGCCGGTGTGCGCAAGCGCACACTGCACGTTCGGCATTGCGGTCATCGGAAGCCCGCCCCTCAGGGGGGCACGGCTTGCGATCATCGCAAGTACAATCTGCCTGCCCAAGATAGGCAGATCGTATGTTTTTTTGAATTACCTTACAACCATCGCAAGACAAAAGTCTTGCGATGGTTGTAAGGTGTATGCCCAGCCTTAGAAATGAGGAGCATCCTAAATCTCACGAGAAGCAGCTCTTACTAGAACATGATCTTG
>NW_017306501.1:1058935-1082277 GCF_000935625.1 Nanorana parkeri
CTCCCAACATGCAGTTTTGTACATTCATCATATGGCCATTTATAATGGGTTGAGGACCAAAGATGCACTAACCACACTCAAAAATACGTCACCACAATACACAGAGCATACATAGCACACATTGTCGTTGTCCCCCCTTTTAACTGCCAATTTCCTGTCTAATCCCCTCCCGTTTAACTGCCAATTTCCTGTCTAAATGACAACTGCATTTTGCTTCATTAATATGCAGATCAAAAGGGTGAACTTTGATCTGTATATGTTGTCAGTTAAAGAACTTTTTACAAATTTGTAAACCCCCCATAATTTAAATTATATTTACACACACAAAAAAAAAAAAAATTAGGGATGCACCAAAACTAGTATCAATATTGGTGCCGATACCGAGTATTTGGGTGAGTACTCGTCCAAATGATCCGATGCCTAGCACGAGTACTTCCGGTATCAGTAAGCCAGGCAGTGCGTCATTACACGCTGCCCTGTCTCCAGATTGGCCGGAGTTCTGGCTGGAGAGGCCCCGGGGACACACACACACTTGTTTTATCACGCAGCCTGGACTTACAGTACTCCAGGACGGTGCTCACACATCATTCCACGAGTGCTGCTTAGTCATGTCATCCGCAAGAAGACTAGAAAGCTGTAATATTACCAGACCGGCTAAAAAAATGCAGGTAAAAGACGTAAATAGCTGGAGTTTTGCTTTAAAAACCATCCCTAATTAACTCCTCAGCATTGGTTCATTTCCTCCCTGAGGTGAACAGAAGCAGAGAGGTGTGACAGGCTCCATTGCAGTGGTTCATGTGTCACAGGGCTACCCGACATTCAGGAGGTTATAATATCACCTCATTAATGCCAGTGTTTTGTTTTATTTGGATCACAAAAGGGGATTTTTCATTTAAACTACTGCGCAGCAACCATGTGCCAAGCATTTAGCACTGCAAAGCATCATGGCTGCAGTAATGTATACAGCACTGTCCTGCTGTAAATGCCAACATAGCTGGCTGAGAAGCAGTAAATGGGAACCAACCGCCTGGTTTTACCACCTCTCAGCCGCCTGGTCTAAACAAGGCCTGAAGAACTGCATGACAAAAACAGATCACACACACAATTCAATATGCATCAATTGCTGGATGAACAGTGACATATAACCAAACAGTACTTAAATTTTTTTTATCTACTGCAACAGAAGTAATACATATAGACATGGACACTGGAAGCAACATAAAAATTACACACAGCGGGCATAGAAAAGAAAAATCGACTGTTTAAAAATAAATCACATTTTGTTGCTTTGCAGCCTGAAATGAAGACCGTTTTAGGTGATCCTTTTTCCAACTTCGTGATTCTGACTGAATTTTTTATCATTTTCTGACCTGTTGGTGTTATATCTTTCACTTGGATGTTATAAGTTGCACTGAATAAATATAGCTAAATACAACAAAAACTGTGTCTTCATTTCAGGCTGCAAAGCAACAAAATGCGATTATTTTTAAAGGGGGGGGTGATTCTTTTCTATACCCACTGTAAATATGAGCCCTCATAGAAAGTTCAGCCACCTTTCTACTCCAGAAGCCATTTTCTTCATGTTCAGCGAGCTGTACTGAGAAACACAAGTAGAACCTCCCTTGAGCACTGAATCTAGCCAGGGTGGAGGAGTGTTTGGGAAATACAAACGGTTGTAACTTGATGACCATTGTCAGACAGAAAATGACACAAAATTAAACATTTTACAGCTGTCACACAAACAGGATGAGAGGAGAAATCTTCCAATGGTGATATCAGTTATGGTGACAGCTGTGAGCAGGGTATTGCTCCTCACTTTGTCAAAATTTCCTTCTACTTCCAAGGCAAAAAGTGAATGAAAATGCAGACAAAAAAAAAAATCTGCCTATCGCCTCCCATGTTTGCCATTAAATGAACTCTAAAAATTCATCTCATCAAATCATCCCCACACATTCACTTCAGGGGTGTGGAATTCTTATCGCCCGGCAGCAGGGACATGTTCTCAGCGCAGGTTTCTGTTTTTTTTTTCTACCGGTACATGCATCCTTGCTTGCCCGAAAAGTAGAACAGAGGAGCCACACTTTTAGTACAAGTGATCTCTGCAGCTACTGGGATCACTTAGAATTAGCCTGCTTGTCTTGACGCCCCTCTCCCCCACCATGGTTTTCAGGGTCCCCCCTCTTCTGGGGAACACGGGACCACAGCAAATGACATCAGGATGGAGAGCAGGGAGCAGTTCTCCGGTCTGCTCACAGCCTTCCTGTCTCAGCCGTCACACGAGATCAAACTCCTGTATTGGAGGTGACAGATTCCATAAAATGAGCCTGTAGCCTCCAAATGCTATCACAAAGGGGCTTGTTAACTTTATTGCTATCACACAGGAGTGGAAAAAAAATTTTTACATTAATAAAAGAGCAAAATAAAATAAAAATGTTAAGAATTATAAAAGTTAAAAAAAGCTGTCTGAGCAATTCCAGCAGCATGTCAGCCCTGTCATGTACCCCCGGCTGTAGCCAAGGATGAAGCTAATCAAGCTCGATCTCTGCTTACCTCCACTGGACTGCAAAGGTGACATTAGGGGTCTAATAAACTCCTAATATCTCCTTAAAGAGAACCTGTCATCACTAATCAGCTATCACAGAACACCCAAAATTATGTACAATGATTGCACCAAACACGCACATTGTGTATCACCATGCACACCAGTGTAAAGGGCAACAAGTCTAGGCCATTATTCCCGCTAACTATCAAGCCCGCAAATTTTGAGACGTGACATGTTTGCCATTTACTTTATGCACCTCACTAAAGTTAAGAATGCATTTTTCTACTGGAAATTGGGTTAAAAAAAAAAAACTGCTGCACTAATAGTGTGCAACATTAATTGCAACTACCACCATTTCCTAGGATCTTTGCTTTCACAAAACTTTCGGGAGCTCCAAGAAATTTTAAGGCTGAAAATGTGTATTTGTGTGCAAAAAAAGAATGCAAAAATAGATTTCATGGTGAAAGGGCAAAAAGCACCATAAGGTGCTCAATGTTACATTTACTTGAAAGTGACTTTCTGTGCACCTGGAGCTCTGGACACTCATCAGTAGGCCACAAAATGTTCCATTTTGGAGATCAGCCCTGCTTCCAGAGCAAATGCCTACCATCCTACTATATAAAATAAGATAACTAAAAGGTGGAAGAGAAGGGCATAGGCCTGGGTGTGGGACTATTCCGCAGCATTAAAAAATTCATAAAATCATACAAAACAAAATGACCCTTGATGTGCTTACAAGACTTTACACATGGCTATATAACAACTTTAAAAATATACACGTCAGCAGACTTACTTAGTGTGGATCAGTATTTGTGGACACCTTATCCTTGTAGCGTTTTTTTTTTGCAGAACATAAAGAGTCTGCACCGCTGCTTCTGCACTGTATGTAGTATAGCCTATAGTAATCGGCTTCTTTTTTAATTTAAGCTTTAGAAATGAAAGATAGGGGTTGATTGGTTGCCATGAGCAACTGCTCCAGATTCTGTCTCCTCCAGTTCTGATTAATTCCCTTCACTGTATACATGTATATTGCATACTGCAGATGTGCCTACTCCAATGTTAGGGGTACAACTATCAGTACCCCAATATTATTTCAAAGCCACCAGCACTATAATGCAGGCTCCAAAAGGTGCCTGCATATAACCTATAGACACCTCACTTCGCAGATCCAGACCACCAAATCCCAGGATGCTAAAACTGGAAAGTTTGTTGTATCCAAGCACTGGTTCCTGTCCCTATTGTCAAGGCGCTGATAGATGAATTCCTAAATTGAGAGGAGCAGAAAGATGTGAATAAGACCTCATTAACAAGGAGTATGTTGCTTCATACATCATAAAGGTCTTTTTATGCGCACGGAGCTGCGGGAAGAATCATGCAGGCAGTTCATGCAAATCTAAGACGACACAGGAACTGTGTGCCCTTACAAGCTGCTTCCCGCAGCTCTGAGTTTTGACAGCCGCGCACAGACAGTGTATAGACCTGGATACATCACGTCTGTGTCGGCATCAAAAACCAGCCCTTAACTGTACGGGCCAACATGTCCCTTAAATTATGGTCAATAAAGTGTGAAATAGGAAATTATTCTGTATGAAAAAGAATTTTGCTGCAGTTTGTTGGAATTAGATGAAAGTACAAGCCTGTAACCTACACTAACAAGATGTGTAACAATTGTAAAACTGACTGATCACAGTCTGTTGCAGTGGTCATTTTATCTGGAACAATCTGACACCTGCTTGCAGAAAATGGCTTTACGTTTATTTATTCACATAAACCTCAAGATTTTGTGCTACACAGAGAAAGCTTAAAAATTTACTTACCTCATATGCTTCTCTACACGTGTCTAAACCAATCTGCAGCAGCAACTGCTTCACCCTTTTCCTGGCCTTTCTGATTTTCTCCAGATTATTGACAGGTGGTTGAAACATTACTGCAGTGCTAAAATAACATACAGTGTTATAATGGGTTCCACTCAAACGAAATAGGTATTCAAGTTTATTATTCACAGAGTTTAGTGTCATGTAGGATCACAATCGCTCATTATTTAGCAGATTTAAATATCACTTGTAATATATTATTTTTTATTATATAGTTTTATTATTTACAATATTGCAATCACTACGGATAGCACACTATGTTGAAAACATTTGTTGTGTTGACCCATTTCAATTGCTTTTGTTTGAATTGTTCATTGCAAACAGCTGGTAGTCCGTAAACCTTGCCAATAAACCTGATCTGCAAAGGGGGTTAAATCATTACAACTGTATGTGGAGTCACAAAGTTGAGATTTCTCCCGTGGTGCCACATATATGGGGGCATGCTTGTGAGGTGGGTGCATTAGAGCCACAGTGACTGTGGTTTTGGTGGAATATAAAAGCTAAAGTTTAAAAAAAATATTTTTGTAAATAAAGCCTTTTTTTTATTATGAAGGGGTAACCATATCTTTTTGCACAGCTACAAAAAGTAAGCTTGGAAGCATTGTCCTTCAGGACAAAATTTTTACTAATTGAGGACTGACCACAGAGGATAGCATAACCCTTTACATTTCAGTGGTGATTACTGCAGTCCAAGTAAATATAACATCTTACGAGAACCAAAGCAGCCACATAACCCCCTTCACACTGAGCTACAAGCTTTTTCAGCGCTGATTTGAGCGGATCGACATTGCACAATTTGTTGCGCTACGTAGCGCTTCTTTTGGCAGTCTATTGGGGCCAAATCGCTCGAAATCCACCGAAAAATAGCTTCAACCAATGTCATGACATTGATAAAAAACAAACAAATCAATGCTTTCAAAAACAAACATTTCTCACATTTCCATGCTTCTAAACATCTCTTATTGGTTTCCTATTCCAAGTGTTTAAATATTTTCTCTCCCACGACCATACAAGAAAACTGATAGTCTTCAAGCTGCACTGACCACACGAGCAGATAATCAGTCCTGTAAGTTACATTTGCCACAGGAATGTTTTTTTTTAATAATTTGTTTTCCTCTGCCCAATAACTCATGAAAGCACCACTCTTTTGCATGCACTGTGTTTGAAATGAAATGTTGATTGTATAACTGCAGTAACTGTTTTTAGGAATTGTACTTGTTCTACCTGTAAAAGAAAATACATTCACATGCTGTCTGTGGCTTACAGAGTCTACTACAGGCTGAGACCCTATACACACACAAAATAAAAATGATTAGAACTAGACCTATAATTGAAATCAATACAGCTCCCTCACAACACTTAACCCCTTCGTGACTGACGACGTACAGTGTACGTCGCCAGCATCGGGGCTGTTTAAACAGACTCCCGGCGACTTTTTTCCGCCGGGACTCTGTTTAAACTTGTAGAGCCGACTGTCGGCTTTACAACAGAAGCGATCCTGGCGACTTACCTGTCGCCAGATCGCTTCTGCGTCCCGAAGAAGGGGCCGCCCCCCCAGGTTAAAGGAGAACTATGAGGTGAGTGATTTTCACTCAGCCTCATAGTTCTAGCCGACCTGTGAAAAAGAGCCGTGACAGGGGAGGGACTGTATTCCCCCCTCCCCTATCCGATCCCCCAGCGCTGACTGGCAGAACGGACAGGGGCGGGTACAGCTGGCTCTGCCTCTAGATAGGCAGAGCCAGCTGTCACTCACGCAGCTGTGCGGATCCAGACATAATTGTCGGGATCAGTTCCGGCGTCTCAGTATACCGCGAGCTGTAGCTTGCGGTATACTGAGCTTACGGTGACGGGAGGACACTAGTTTGTGTCCTCCCGTTACCCTTAGGGGAACTATGAGGAAAAGCCCTGACCCCATAGTTCTTCAATAAAAAAAAAAATGTATTTGAGTGCCAAAGACAGTTTAGGGATCACTGATGCCATTTGATTTGTATGCAGCATTGTTTCAACGGTTGTGCGACTATAACTGTACCATCTCTGTACTTAGAATCTACTAGCAGCAGAAGTAATATGACATCACTTCCATTTGTGAGAAGGCCCCACCCATCAATTCCACTGCAAGGCATTCATCAGTACAGGATTAGGTTATTTGCACACACCAGGGCTACAAAAAAAATAAAAATAAAATCCTAGGAGCCAGGTAGCCATTGCTCAGCTGGCAACTAACTTTTGAGGTTCTCTATTGTCAATGGAGCTGGCTCTTAAAAAGACCTGCTGACTCCTAGATTGGACAGACTGACTCCTCAATTCCATATGGATTTGTCCACCCATGGCATAATTATATACTCACTTTGAGTAGTGTCCCCTTATAAGATGTTAAAAGCCCAGATACAGCTCCATCGTGAAGTGCGCAAATGACTGCTCGCATACACTGTGAGCAGCTATTCGGGACTCAGGAATGCCGGTAACTGCTGACAATCAGCAGTAACCATCCATTAATAAAAGAATTAAGCTGTTACAAATAGCAGATCGCTATCAGCAATCTGGTATTTGACAGGTGAAAAAGCAGAACAGTGTGCACACCTCTCTGCTATTTATATTTTGACAGCTTTGTAGAGATCCTATGTGTTACATTCTTCAGCATAGAAACATGTAACAATATATTTCTTTGCGGGAACAATGTTTCGAGTAGTCTCATCGTCTGGGAATGATCAGGAGCCTTTGTGAGATCTGAGCCTGACATGCGGTCATGATCAGTATCACCAAGGTTATTATTGGCTGTTCCTAAGTTTGGAGCAGCCTAATAGCCACAAATGTAAAAACAATTATTACATTATCAAGCAGTCATAGTAATTGCTTGATATAATTGACACCAAAAGGAAGTATATAAAAAAAAAAAAAGTTAAAATATTTTTACAAAATAAAAAATTATATACACAATATATTTGTACTCTAACATTTAGCAGATTTGTTTATCACACTTAAAGGTTATTTTTTTAGCCCCCCCATGATGACTTTTAAGTATGTTGCTGCCCGTAAGTGCGACAGTTAGAGACATTTGGTTACATTGTATGCTAGGCAGGGGTGTGGACATTTTTGAAAAAACTACTTGTCCAAGGGCTAAAGCGGGGGCCAAATCTACTTGTCCTTCATAATAATCTACTTGTCCTGATACAAAAAAAAATTGTTTTAATTAAAACTAGGGATGCACCAATACCGCTTTTTGGGTATAGAGTACGAGTACCGATATTTTGCTTTCGGTACTCACCGAGTATCGGTGCTTCTGTTTGCATGGAGCAGGCTTCCCGGGCAATCAGAAAGCCAGGCAGCGGGGAATGAGATGCTACCCGGCTTCCTGACTGCCAGGGAAGCCGACTCCATGTTGTTTGGCCGGCTTGATTGTGAATGGCTTGGAAGCCGGTTTCCCGGCCAATCAGGAAACCCAGCGGCGAGTAATGACCTGATTGTCCAGGAAGCCGGCTCGATGCTGATTGGCTGGGAAGCAGGCTTCCCAGCCAATCAGCAAGGAGCTGGCTTCCTGGCCAATCAGGAAACTGGGAGGCGGGTCATTAGTCGCTGCCCCGCTTACTGATTGCACGGGAAGCTGGCACCATGCTCACCTACGGCACTGCCGGTCAGAGGAAATCTACCTCAGATCAGAAGTTCCGGTATTGGAGAAGATATCGAGCATTTGGGCGAGTACAAGAGTCGCTGACCAATGAGGTTGTGAATTTGGGGAGCCAAATTCAAAATGCATAGGGCAGGACTGCGATGCACAGTACATGGTAAGGACAGTACGGGGTAAGGACAGTACACCTGTACCGGCGGAGGGTAAGGACTGTTTGCCGAAAGGTAAGTATAGCCGGGAGATGGGGGGGTTTTTGGGAGAGACGGGGGCCAGATTTGATCGGGTAAATCCATTTTCCCATATTACCTGGGCAAGTGAACTTGCCCTTTAATGCACATTGTGCGTGAGAGAGTTCTGCTGCCTCGCTACCACAATATGGCACAGTGAAATGGTGGCAGCACTCAACGCACACACACAATGTCCTATGCGTGCGTTTATTTGCATGCAGATGGCGGGGGCATCGGGGTTGGTTTTCATTTTTTTTATTTTATTTTTCACATTGTCACTTTTTTTAAAATATAAATTAATTACTTTTTTATAACTTTTTTTTTATTTTTTACCCCCACCTAATTTTATTTCTATTACATGGGGATTTAAAATCCTCTAAGTCAGGCCTTCTTAAACTTTCTCCACTCGTGACCCCTTTTTGGCCGAGGAAATTTTTAAGGGACCCCAGCGTCGGACCGTAGTGATGGTTTGGAGGTGACAGGTTCTGGAACCTGCCCTCCAACACAGATTGAGATGTTCTGTGTAGTTCCTGACAGCTGAGACAGGTGGCGCTGTCATCACAGCGCCACGGTCTCAGTGATAACACAGAGCAGACGAAAAACGGACGTTTTTCGTCTGCTCTGCGGGCTCTATGGTGAACTCATGTTCCGTGGTCTCGGGTCCGCCAGAGGAGCGGGGGATCCCGAAAACCACGAGGGGGACAGAATCGCTTCTCGTTTCATTCAAGTGATCTGATAAATGATCAGATCACTTGAAAACGAGCGGCGGATCCACACTGTACACTTAGCTCTGCTTGTCCCGAAGCGGGGCTAAGTGTACAAAAAAACTACTCGCCCGGCACCCGAAACTGCATGTCCCGGGCGATAGGAATTCCACACCCCTGTGCTAGGTGACCACTTCGTTTTTAGAGAATAAAAAATTAAATGTTAGCTTTTAGTTGTAGGCCAAGAAGTACAGAAACATTTCTGAAATCCTAGGAATGTGAGGTGTTTATGGGCTATATATTTACATCACATATGTCCTCTAAAAAACAAATATATAATGTGTGGGTACACTTCGTAAAAAGTACATAAATGTCGTGGAAAAAAATAACACCAAAAATATTTTAAAAAGTGTGTCAAGTCACTAAAGTACAGAAACCGGGGGAAAAAAAAGCTCAGTCATCTAAACATCGAAAGGTCCACATATTTTCTTGGCACCCATAATCCTACATGGGCCTTGTTGCTGGTTTGAAGAGCATGTGAAACTGTTGACACCTCTCCGGTAAGTCTAAACATGACTGTTCCACATTATGTTCTCCAGGGTTGGACAGATCCTAGGAGACAGGTTGACAATGCCACTTAATTACAGCAGGCACCTAATGTTTGAGGTTTTCTCTAGCTGTCAATGGAGCTGGCTCCTAAGAAAATCCACCCCTTTGTTACTCTAAATACTCACATGCCAGCACCAGGTACCGCTTTTTTTTTTTTTCCATACAAAAAAAAGAACAAAACTATTTAACCCTTGCATATCTGAGAATATTCAGAGAACTCTGACAAATGTAAACCAGCCTTTATTGCCAAGGAGTCCACTTGTTAGTATACCACCAGTGGTGGGTGTAATATTTCAACACAGTCAGTCTAATGGTTCTGTTTTTACACTATTCTGATAGCCATGTACCTGAATATCCATTTTCATGCAAAGGATTTAAAGTAGTATTAAAACTTTTTTTCAATAATGAATCAAGATTAAACAGTCGGTTGGCGGCACCTGTCAGAACACCCGACAAGAGTCGGTAGCTCATTGGCTGCCGGCTCCTTTGATCAGTTGATCAAGGGATGCCAATTGAAAGGCTGCTGAAAGCGGCAGTGTCGAACAGTGTATGGGCACTTTAAGCCTGGCAATTCAAAAAATTGCAAGTCATGTTGCTTGTAGGTTACAGCCATGCTGCAATCCTAATATTTGGACAGTTGTGCTGTAAGGGCCCGTTCACACCATCCAGTGTGTTCATTGCACAGTCTCGTAGGATGAAAGCAGTGGATCTCTTAATCAAACCCTCACTTTGTACTGGGGCGGGAAGGGGTGTGACAGTGCCCTTTATTTCAACAGCACCACAGACCCAGCTCCCGCTCTCAGTATGATTGCCCGCACCAGAATGCATGTTACTGCAATGCCCTGCATTCCAGTGTGATTGCAAAAAAAGTGCATGCACGTTTTTTTTAAATTATTGAACACTATTGTTAGAATGAAGAAGCAATGCAACACAGGTTATTATTTCACAGCTGGTACCGCCAAGATCCTGGAAGGTGATTAAGTAGGTGTACTGAAAATTAGTCAGAGGTGGACCATTTCAGTGCTGGGAATGTAGTGAACTTTAAAAAAAAATGAACTTATTCTTGTATATCTCTATACGAGCAAGTCTGTGGAAATTAAAGTGACACTAAACTCTGGATTTAAATCTTAAATGCATTCACATACCCTATTAAAAAATGTATCTTATCTGTGCATCACTCGGCTGTATATCCTCAAATCTCTGAAGGGGTGTCAATTCTTCTTTACTCTACCCAATAGTATTTTTTTAAATTCCCTGCAGCAGATATTCAGACTTAAAGGGTTATTAAACCCTTGCATGTTTTTGCATACGTCAACTGCTAGCAAGAAGTAGATATATGCAAAAACATTTTTTTTTATTTTTAAAAAGGACTTTAAACATACCTGTGTCTTCCCCACGCGCTCCCGTCCGAAAAGCTGAAGCCTCAGGCGGTCGCAAAGGATCTTGGGGCGGTCGCATGTGCGCTTCAGATGTTCAACCGGGAGACGAGGAGAGACACAAGGTAAGTCTATGGAGCAGCATGCACCAGCACAGACACAGCGGGACATAAACAAAAGAGGACAGTGGAGTCAGCTCTGGATCGGAGACCCACACCAGCGCAGGAGGAACAGCTAAAAACTACAGGAAAGAAGAACATGATTGGATTAAGAGACATCATTTAAAAGGAGAAAGGGCTTAGGGCTTTTCACCATAGTTCTCCGAAGGGTAACGGGAGGACACAAACTAGCGCCCCCCCCCCCCCCCAACGCCAGTCAGCGCTGGAGGATCGGACAGGGGAGACTAGAATCCAGGTCACCCCCCTCTGCAGTGACAGGATCGAGAAGTGAGCAAACGCTGGTATGCGTTTGCACACTTCCCGATCTACTGAGCCGACCTGTGACAGTTTCAGTGTAACCGGTCGGCTCAAATTATGAGGCTTAGTGAAAAGCACTCACCTCATAGTTCTCCTTTAAGGTAAGTCCCTACAGCAGGATTGGGAAGGGGGAACAAAAAAGTTTGACTATAATGTCACTTTAAAATTAGATGCCACTTCTTTTTCTACTAAAGCTTTCATTTTCCTCCTCCTTTGTGTGGTCCCAATATTGCTGCCCTATTTTCATGTCGTCTGTGTGCCTCCTTGTCCTAGCAGGCCATGGAGAAATGCGTTTTTACACACTCCCAGCAGCAAGTATAGCCACAGGCAGACCTGAAGCAAAGCAATCTAGCTGTCAGAATACAATAGCCACAGTGGGATATTTATCCACCCATGCTGTTTTTTTCTGCTCAAGCCACTAGCTTAACAAAAAAATTAAATCTAAGTGCACAAGCAACTTAAAGGATAGGTACTGGAAGAGTGAAATGTACTCTTCCAATAGGTTTGGCTGGCGTGTGATACTGCAGCTGTCACACCCTTGCTCTATAGCTCAAGAACTGCTGATCACTCAGCTTGCAGTCTCTCCATGTGGAGAGCCGTCAGTCACTGCCCTCCTGTGGGAATTTCCCCTTCTCTATTCCTCCAGGGCTCACTGGGGGATAGAGAGGGGAGGTGGCGCGCACAGCCAGGTGTCAATCAAGCATGGGGGTGGATCCTGACAACTGCAGCCCGGCTCTACACGGTCAGCATACAGCAGGCAGTAACCCACTAGATCAGGGGTAGCCAAACTCCGGCCCTCCAGCTGTGATGAAACTACAAATCCTGTGATGCATCTATCTCTGGGAGTCATGTCTTTGGCTGTGAAAATCTTGCAATGCCTCATGGGATTTGTAGTTCCACCACAACTGGAGGGCTGGAGTTTGGCTACCCCTGCACTAGATGCTGACTTTCAGTCACAGGACGACATTAATAAATGTACTCCTGTGACCCAAAAGGAGGACTAAAGCCAAAAAAGGTTTCGGTTTAGTTTTCTATTAAAGCCCAAATTCAGGAAAGTTTATAGTTTACAAAAACACACTGGGTGTGTAAATCATAAAAAATCTATACGTTTTGTGTGAAGGACTGCTACAAAGCACAGAAACTTTACTCCTGATCACAACGATGGTCTTCTCCACACTGTGTGGAGTAGGGAAGGATGTGACTCAAGCAATCAAGTCCAGGGGGGCTGGCAATGTGATTGGGATGATGTGCCATGTAGTCTCAAAAAGGGGCTATGGCCAGTGGTGGTGATAACCCCTATGTATACTACTTTACCGAGTAGTGCTGTATGTGTGGATCCATTCAATCTAATATTATTCATCTAGTCATATGCCAATGCAGATGTGTAACTGCCACTGTGGGATATGTATAAAGGTAATAGAGGATTGAGCAGGGGCAGGATCGTGTGCCCAATCACTGTCCGTGATACAGAGGCCAATGCCATAGGGAAGGCAATTCCCGCTCCCAGGCAGCTGAGCATCCATCCGCAGCGCCCTCATTGGATAACATTGCAGCCAGTATAACAGAACACTGTCGGCTTTCCAGTCTCGAACAAAGTGAGATACACGTGTAGACAGAAGTCAGAGGAAGGAAAGGGACGAGCAGCTGCACTGACACCCGGTAGAGGAGAAGCGGCGGACACCGAGCACCTCCTGACCAGGGGAGACACAGCGGACACACCGCTCCTCCTCGGGGTGGCTGGCACAACCCCCTAGGGGGAAGAGCACGGCACGCTACATCTGCCCTGTACGGCGCTGGGAATCATGGCGCCCCCCGTCAGGGAAGGGAGGAGTCGCCGCCACAGCTGGAAGAAGAGCCGGTACAGCCGCTCCCTCCCCGTCTCTCTCTCTCTCTCTCTCTCTCTCTCTCACACACACAATAGCCACACGTGGTGCGCTTACCTGGCACAGCCAGAGAGCAGTGCTCCGCTTACTAGAGCCCCGGGCCTGGCAAAGTCCGCCTCCTACAAACGCTTCTTCCTGCCGGTACAAGCCGCCGTCCCCGCCCCCTTCCTTCCAGGAGGACAGACAAGGTCCGCAGTCACCGATTGGGTGGGCGTGCTGGCCGTGTCTGCTCTTCTCCCGCCACCGAGATGCCTTCCCCCCGACTCTCTCACAACCAGAAAATGGCGGCCGGGTATATACGTAGGAAGTGACGTCACGGACCCTATAATTTGCATTCACCAAGTGTCCACTATCAGGCCACGCCCCCTTTCATTGTATTTTTAGGGCTCTTTATAAGTCACCCTTATGAATATTCTGCACAGTCCATAAGGGGTCCACTTAATTTTGGGGTGCCAAAGGCTTTCAACTGCACCCCAAAGCAGGTCCTGCTCGCCCACCCCCCTATTATAGTTAAAATGAAGGGTGTGAGCTTACCTGAACAACTCTCGCGTTGCTTCCCGGAGCTGGTGACGTCACGAGAGGCGGGGCTAAACGACAGGGCTGTGACGACTGAAGTCACGTTATTTTTTAGACCAGCCCCTCCTATGTAAATTATATGGGCGGTGAAATGAAACCCCGCCCACAGCTGTGTAGCCAATAGGAAAATGATTCTGGGAGTGTCTTTTTTTTTTCTTTTCCTTATTGGAGGGAACCACTTGGCTTTCATCAAGCAATGGATGGATACAATGTAAGAGTGGAAGATGAGAAAATAATAAATATGTCATACATGATGGTTACTTACCAAGCAATTTTACAGCAATTCACATTAACAGAGTTAATAAAAACTTTATACATATATATGAGATTTAAGATATAGCTTCAGAGCAATGTTTCCCAGTTGTTATGTATCCAGTTATAATGAAATTACCATCAATTGTTATGTATATATATGTGTATATACTCACCAACCTTTCTCAGGATGAGTGACCTATGCAGTGCCATTATGTAGAGAGTAATATGCAAATTGCAATGTTTCTTACATTGCTTTTCTAATTTGACAGACTACTGTTGATATTAAAAATACAATATGAGCTACAGATTTATATATGTAAGTAATTGATAAGAAAACTGTCCTAGATTAGAAATGAATGATCTATGAAGAAAATCATATTACCCAGACTATTAACCCTTCAGCTTAATGCACTCAGTCATACATATAAAGGTATGCCTACCACATACAGGAGCACAAGGTGTACTATACCTGATATATAAAGACAAAACATTTCATTTGGATATAGAAGGGAAGCGTCAGTAACCCTGGCAAGTTTCTATTGCTGTCTGTTTCCCCTCCCGGTGAGCATTGTCACTGGGGCTGACAGTGAGGAAAATCCCAACATTATGACTTGTCATCAGAACAAGAATAGAAGGGAAGTCTTCCAATGGTAATAATTGCTACAGTGACTAGGAGAGGATTTCCCTCAACTTGAAGACATTATCTCCCACTTCCTTTTGTGTTTATGGGGGAATTAATCAAAACTGTCTGAGACAAACTATGGGGTTTCTCACAGAAAAACAAGTCCAGTCACACACCGCAAGCGTCGCTAAAATGTTTATTATAGCACACAGGTACACATTGTCCCGCCATGGATCCTCTTCACTCTGACATGTTTCACCCAGTGATGAGGCTTAGTCATAGAGAAGAAAACGTTGGGGTTGATTTACTAATGGCAAATAGTTTGTTCACTTTGTAAGGGAATTTTCCCTTGCTTAGTGAATGTGGTGAAAATTCACTTTGCAAAGAATACCCAAACAGATGCAATGGAAACCTAAAAAAGAAAAAAAAACAGCATTTTTCCTTGCACATGATTGGATGATGGATGTCGGCGAAGCTTCACCTCATTCACTAAGCTAATGGAAAATGACGCTTTAAAGAGCAAGTTTCCTTGCAAAGTCAACAGCCTATTTGCCGTTAGTAAATCAACCCGGTTGTCTCAAGTTTGTTTCAACTGCAGCGCAGCCAATCAGATTTTACATATTAAGCTGCATGAAAAAAATGAAAGATAGAAGCTAATTGGTTGCTATGGGCATCTGCACCAGTTGAGATAGAACTTGTCTCAGACACATTGTAATTAATTCCTCATTTGAGTCAGGAAGTGAAGGTAAATATCTCTAATGGAACATAGACACAAAAAGCTGACAGAAGACTTTAACCCTTTACTACTCTATTAAAAAAAGAGTATGGGCTTTATATATACTTTAGATTGCTCTTAGCTATGGCACTTTAAAGTAGAACTGAAGCCAAATTAGTTTTCAGTTTTAGATAGACCAAGAGGTGGTTATAACCCCTGTCAGCTCTTTTCTGCCATCTGTGTCCCATGGGGGAAATTTCTCTTCCCTTCCTGTCCAATAGCCACAACAGGAAGTGAAAGGAAATCCCCCCAAAGTAAGGGAAATCCCGGTGGTCAGCAGAATCATACCGATTGGAAGATTTCAAATTCATTCCTGTTCTGATGACAACCCACAATTTGAGATTTTCTTTCACTTTCAGTGATAATAGTCCCCAGGACAAATAGAGAGGGTGAATCTCTCTACCAGGGAAACAGACAACAATAAAAACCTGAGAGGGGTTCCTGTCCCTCTCAACTCCATCCAAAGCTAAGTTGCATTATATTTTATTTAGAGTGCTAGCTCTTGTGGGCGGGACACTCTGTCATTTTGGCAATATTCTGCGTTCTATGCACTTAGTCATTGTTTAGAAGCTGGAACATTGCTAAGCACTGTCTGTACTGACGCTGTATTCATCACCTATGCAGACATTATAAAACATGACATAAACATATTCAATCAAATGTGTCACCTCTGCAGTCATATTGCAGGTTTATAGAGCTGGCTGAAAAGGCGTACATATCACTTTTCATTTTTCGTGCTATGATCCTATTGCCTGTAGAAAATACACAGTCTTATCAGCCCCTGTTCAAATCTTTAACTTCCAAAAAGATAAACATTATAGAGTTGGGAGGCATCTCTTCACACACACTGACATGCAGAATTATTCAACATGGCCGCCCTTTCTATCAGTAAGGGACATTTGCATTAAAAACAATACAAAGGCTGCCAATGTTGCCTGGCTGTAATACTGACGCTCAGGCTTTAGTGTTTTATGAACCACATACAGTACATGGAACAAGTATGTACCGCAGCTCTGACTTCACTTGGGGCCATGCTAGAATTGTATTTTAATTCCCATGAAGAGTTTTTCTTTCAATTGTAAAAGCTACAAATAATAATTGATTAAAAAAAAACTACAAATAAATAAAATCCCCAAATTTCTCATTAAATTATTAAGCATTACACTTATTAAGCACATATGTCAGTGACAATCTTATAAAACATAGTTGAATAGTACCACGGAGTAAGTGCATGAGGTCATTTTTTGAAAAATATCTGTGGTCTATGTCATCACCTGGTGCACTATACAGTATATACCACTGGCCAAAATTGTTACATTTTTTTTTAAAAACATACAATTTGTCTAATTTGGACTGAGATAGATAGATAGATAGATAGATAGATAGATAGAAGATGATAATAATAATTATTATTGTTATTTTATTTATATATTTGTATTTATGTTTTATGCATTTTCTTTTTATTGTCATCAAACAGAACTGCATTTTATCTTCATCATCTATTGAATATGTCTATACAGATGCACCGAGGCAACACTCGCAGCAGAAACGAAACTGTAATTGTAGACTTAGTCTTTATGCAGTTCCCAAACAAAATCAGCTGACTGGTAAGCTTCAAATCTACATCAGAACGTAAAAAATAAGTCCTAAGTGTTGACTATGTATTTGGGGTTGCTTTGCCCAAACTACTTGTAGATGTATTTGATGTTTTGATATATTTTACAGGTTCTGTGCTTTTATACCAATTTTTACTTTGGCTGCTTGGTGGTGATTAATTGATTTATATGCTTGGAATTATTGTTATGTACAGCTGTTACTGCACCCCTGGGGACATAATAAAACTTCAGTAAGCCCCTTATGTAAAATAAGCATGATTAAAAGTGACCACATTTCAGTGTTATATTTTTAGCTAAACTGGTACTAAAAGCAAGCGTTTATCAAGACTTTACACATATGGACTGACAATAAAATGGTGATGCTTTGACTTAGCCGATTGATCTGCGAGTACCTCTATACTTGCTTTGTTGTTTTTATAGTGTGTGTGTGTGTGTGTGTGTGTGTGTGTGTGTGTGTGTGTGTGTGTGTGTGTGGGTGTGTGTGTGTGTGACAGAAGTTTTAGAACACTCCCATTTTTCCCAGTTTTTATTGTTAATATATGTAAATTCATGCAGTTTAATGTCTCAATGTACTCTGAAAATAAAGCATAGAACAAATAAACAATTGGACATCCAAAACAAATCATGGATTTGTTTTCTTTAACAAAATGAAATCTAACAGGGTTATTCACAAAAGGGTGAAGAGTTTGGAGAAGGCAGGAGAATTGAACAATCTAGGACAACTTATCTGATTTAGAACAATTCTCCAGTTCAGTTCACTTTCCAGTTCAGCTATGTTGTCCCAGATTGTTCACTTCTCCTGCCTTCTCCAATCTCTTCTCTGTTAGTGAATAACCCTGTAAATGCATGAGTCATTAGAGTAGCCTTATTTTGTAGAAATAACAGCCGAACACACTTGTGGCATTCTTTCTACAAAGGAAATCAAATATTGTTTAGAAAGTTCTTCACAAAACTGTTGCAGAAGTTCCCAAAAATGTGTTGTACTTGTAAGTTGCTTTGCTTTCACTCTTCTGCCCAGTTCAACCCAAACCAGCTCGATGGGGTTAAGGTCTGGAGACTGTGTTGGCCATTCCATGATTTGAAGCCTACCAGTTTTTTCTTTTCTTCTAAGGTAGTTCTGACACAGCCTGGATGTATGTTTTTGGTTATTATCTTGCTGTAAGATGAACCCCTGACCAACCAGGTGTTCACTAGAGGGTATTGCATGGTGCTGCAAAATGATGTGGCAGTAGTTTTGGTTCAGGGTGCCACTCTCTATGTGCATGTCGCCGACTCTGGATCCAGCAAAAGAGCCCAAGACCATCACGCTTCCTCATCCATGTTTGACAGTTGGTGTCACACGCCGAGGAACCATCCTTTTGCCTACTCAACGGCGTACAGAAATCCTGCGTGATGAACCGAACATTTATCAGCCAATAAGACCTTCTTCCAGCCTCTTTTTCTTGTTTTGCCATCTTAGTGATGGATTTCTTACTGCCACTTGACCTATCAAACCTCCAGCTCGAAGTCTTCTCTTCACAGTTGAAACTGAGACTTGGCTTACTTCAATCAGTGGTAAGCTGTGCTTGTCCTGTGAGTCGCCTGTTACGCAAGCTGTTGACTCTCAGAAACTTGTTTTCTGATTCTGTTGTGGCTATGGGTCTGCCAGACCTCTTCCTGTCAGAGTTTCCTCCAGTTTCCAAGTGCCTTTTAATGGTGTAAAAAAACATGTACTCACTGACACCTTGGCTTTCTTTGTGATTTTTCTAAAGGAAGTAGACCAGAAGTGTATATTATAATTATTGTTATTATATACTGGTATGCATTTATATACGCACAGGACAGTGGCAGCCTTCTAATTTCTCTCCTTTCATTGTAAATGTATGTCTGCTCCTGTGAGTGTCTGCACATTATTAGATCTATTTAATTAATGTAATCTTTTTTTTTCTTTTTTTACAGATGAATGGACATCAGCAACTGTTTATCAGCCGTACAATAAAAGGGTCAGAAGTGTAAACCACAGAACGTTACTTCAAAGCAGCAAAGTTTCATATGTTGTCTTGATTCCTGACCACAAGTTTCATCTTCATCTTAGAGTATTGACTATTTGTATACATTTTAATTTTAAATTTTCATTTTCCTCAGTTGTGATGTTATTTAGGTTTCGTTTTTAGTACTTTTATATGTTTCATGTTGTGGCACAGTTTTCAGAAGTACTGCCCCACTGATGATTTTAACTAAGTTTAAATTGGTGGGTTTGCATGCTTGTACTCAGTTTTTGTTTAGTGGGACACAATTTGAACTATGTCAGGTAACAAATGCTTGTGGGGCACAAGAGAGACAGTCTGGGTTGTGAAGTATTGATGGTTGGTTTATCTGTGGGATTTATGTACATACCAGAGAGTTAATTTTGATAATAAAATTGACAACCCTTTAAAATGGTTGTTTTTTTATGACAATAATAGAAAAAAATTGTGCTTGGATCAACTTTAGTAAGCTGCACTTTTTTTATGTGTGAAACTAAATGGGGCCAAATATTCACAACAAAGAGCACAGAGGAGAAGTTGGAGTGTTTTAGGAAAGTTTTAAACAATGGCATTCACAGGTGCCGGACAGAACACATAGGCCCCATGAAGATTGAATCTGGGCAATTGGTCAGAAATTACAGGGAAAAGACAAACATGTTAAATGCATTTTTTTTCTTCAGTCTAGTCGTGAAAAAGACAGGTTTAATGGAATAAATAGTAAAGCCAATACCAACATAAGGGTCTAAGGGATTCACCCTTTGTGGTTGTCAGAAAAAGGGGTCCAAAACAAATAGAAAATGTAAATAATTTTGTTAGGACCCGATGGTTTACACCCACAAGTTCTCAAGGAGCTTAGCTTTGTGATAGCCAAGCCGTTATTCCTGATTTATAAAGACACTTTACTGACTGGAAAGGTACAAGCTCATTTGCATAGAGCTAATATGGTACCAATATTCAAAAAAGGGTCTAGATGTATCACAGGAATTTAGAGACATAATAACAATATTATATAAGGTGTTTGAGGAAATGTTAAAGTACTATATTGATATGATTGTCAGGGAAAATAGTATTATAAGTAACAAACAACATGTATTTATGAGAGGCCGATCTTGTCAGACCAACTGGTTGGCATTCTATGTTGAAGTAAGCAGTAACTTGAATAAAGGTAAGACAGTAAATAAGGGATACGACAGTTTGAGAGACACTGATGATGCGGCAACATTGATAAATTCCCCCCAGAGAGTACAGAGAGCAGTGGTAAATGATTCAGCATCTTAGTGGTCTAGGCTTGTGAGTGGTGTGACCTAGGGTTCGGGCTTGGGGCCAACTCTATTTAGTCAGTTTATAAATGACATTCAGGTTGGAATTACGAGTTCAATTTAGGTATTTGCAGATGATACCAAATTATCCACAGAAATTATTTTGATACAGTACATAGCAACATTATAGAAAAACGTCCCTAAAATAGGGTGGTGGGCAGCTACTTGGCAGATGAGGCTCATTATTGAAAACTGTAAAGTCATTTATTTGGGTGCTAATAATTTGCATGAAAAGTACTCTTTGGGAGGTGTTACACTGCGGGAATCAGTGATGGAAAATAATTTGGGAGTTCTTGTATACCACCAGCTTACCAATAGCATGCAATGCCAGGCCACAACTAATAAAGAGCAGAATACTCTCACTGATTAAAAAGGACATTTAATCGAGAAATAAATCAATACTTCTACACCTACAAAACACTAGTTTAGTCTCATTTTGCATATGCAGTAAAGTTCTGATCCCCCTTTAATAAGAAGAATGTCCTTGTATTAGGAGTTTAGCTAAGGACAACAAAAGTAAATCAACGCATTCACATTAGAGAAGAGGCGTTTAAAAAGAGACATGATTGATATCTACAAATTAATCAATGGTAACTATAGTGATGGTAGCAAACTGTTTAATGTAAGTTCCCTGATAAGAACTGCGGCCACAATTTGAGGTTGGAGGAAAGGAGGTTTAATCTAAAATTGCACAAGGGGTTCTTTACGGTTAGAGCAGCTAAAATGTGGTACTCCCTGTGAAATAAATTTTAAACTTTGTATATACATGTATCCACACATACTGTATGTATATATACCATATATATATTTCATTTTTTTTTTATAGGTGATCTAGATCTGATCAGTAGAGATCAGAGCCAGACAGCTGTGTAATAGCAGATCACTTCTACTAGTGCAACCTGCCTGCAATAGATCACCATAGCAGTGATCTATCACTTCAGGGAGACGCTGGATAGAACTAGAACAGCTCTGCTTGAGCCTCCATCCTGAACAGGCGTGCAGAGACATTACTTGTGATGTCATTACACTCCCAATTCTTCTGTATTCTGTTCACTTTTACAGCAGACTTTTATGGAGCGATCTGTAAAAGCATCGGAAGCCCAGGAGCTGATTATTTCAGCTCCTGGGATGAGTGCTTGATGCCGGCTGTCGCAGGCAGCTGACAATTCCAACCTGCACCCCCTGCCGGGACCCATGGGAGCCCCTAAATTTCCGCCACCATTTTAAAATGATGCTGGGATAAATAGCCGCTATGCCAGCGCCGTTTTAAAGCTGCAGATGGGACTCAAGTGATTACAAAATTTGCACAATCAAGTATTATAAATTCTTGGGTGGAGGAAGAGTAAAGGAATCCATAAACTGTCACTTGAGTGAGAGCTCTGAGACTGCTGGGGCTGCTGACATCACATCCTCACATCCAAGATGGTAGTACCCAGCAACAGTTGCTGCTACAAGGTTTACATCACTTTTGATTTAATTCACTAGCAATTCTGGCTGAGGATGACGCTAAACTTGCCATTTTCAGGCTGAAAATGTGCATTTTGCAGCATGTTTGCAAGAAGTAACAGCTCTGATAGCAAAAGGGTTAAAGCAGAATTCAAGTATCTTTTTTTAATGCACTCTAAAACTGTAAGATAACATTTACGCATGCATACTTTCAAATATGTGTTACCTTTTGCATTATCCATATTTCACATTATTTATCTTGACTAGATTTCCCATTAGCATTAGTAGCACGGGATTAAGGGGTGCGATGTGCCAAAAATGATTGTTTATTTTCACCATTACTTTTCCTTTATTCTGGCTTCTCAAAATAGCAAACAAGATATTTAAGAGATAAGGAAAAAGGTTTTAGTACAGAATAACACTTTTGGTAGTTGAATAGAGCATTTTCATAAGTGTACTTCAGACCAAAAAGAGTGACAACTTAAGAGGAAAGAGAGACTGAGGGATTAGGTCTCAAAAGAGGACCAGTCCCTCCAAATTACGAAAAGTGGGAAGGTAGGTAGTAGAGCAGTTCTATCCTCTCCCAATCCTCTTGCTCTATCATTAGATGCTTGTTTTAAAAAATGTAGCAGTCAATGTACTGTGCGTGTCGCTGTAACGGGCAACATTGCACCACCTCTACACATTGCCAGCGTGCAAGCATTATAGCACGTGGACTAGTGTGAATGAGACATGACTGTGGTAAAGTACATTTTTTGGGGGGGGTTTTCTGGTGTATGCTGTCTAGCAACACAGTCAGGAACATACATTTGCTATAGTAAATTGTGGGAGTGGTCCTCTGGATGCATCGTGCAAATATGATAATGAAAGGACCCCACCTCTTTACAACTTGTGTGTTGTAGGCAAAAAGGCTTTATCTCTTCCATATATAAAACACCTCTGATACTTAGAGGCTTAAGGACTGGGATCTACATACCCACTACAAGAATGCATGTGACTCTACCTTCTACATTAGACTACCATTACTGGTAATAAAATGGGGTTCATACCTGGAGTATACTTACTACATATCTCTGAAGGGGATACTATGGGACCACAGAAATCACTTAGCAAGCATCTGATAAATGCAGCCAGATCACTGATACCCAGGCTATGGAGGGAAACTGGGGCTCCCACGATGACCGAGTAGATTAGATTTATGAAATGGCGGAACTCCATTTCACTACACAAGATAAACTTGACATATTTTCTAGATTATGGGCTGCATGGAGACATTTTTGTTGTGGTGACTTATATGTGCAACTTAAATCTGGTTCTACTAAGGTGCTGGAATGAACCCTGGCTCTGATCTTACAAGATTTGTTGGATGGATGCCAATCCCCCTTAAATGGGGGTGGTGAGGGGTGTCCCC
>NW_017306501.1:1082337-1089283 GCF_000935625.1 Nanorana parkeri
TGCCACTCTTCTAACCTACTCTATGGTTTCTTTCCGAATCTTCTCTATCCCTGCAGGAGAAATGGTTTCTCCTGCCTTTGTCTTCCTTCTTTCCTCCCTATCTGTGCTCCCCATCTATGTCCTGTCCCCTTTTTCCTCTCTCTCCCCTTTGATAGGATCTATAGATCCCTATTGATCCTTTAGCCTATTGGTACATACTGTATACAGACACATTTTTTGCTATACCTGAAGGTATGAACAGCTTATTTGACTTTTTTTCTATTGGGATTGCTACTTGCACTTCATCTCATGTACTCTGCCGATGTGTATTATGTGGTTTTTCCCCTTTTCTTGTTGTTCTCTGTATTTTTATTGTTCTGTTGAGCTTTATTTTGATCCCTGTACTGATTTTGTATGTACTGTTTTTATGCTCTATAAAAAAAATTAAAATGGAAAAAAAATGGAGTTAATTTTCCAGAGAGCCTGCAAATGGAGACGACTACAGCAGTAGTCACATGACAGATTGACTGCCAGCAGGCCGGATACCAGAGAACAGCTTCCATGTGCTGCTCTACATATCTTCTGCTGGGGGAGGGGAGCAGTTTCTGTCCTGCACACTAGTCAGGAAGATGATTAATTATTGTTCGCACTCAGTGAGGATGTGGGGAAAAGGTGTGGACAATAAAAAAAAAAAAAAAAAGTAATATTAAGCACCTTAAGTTAGTTGAAAAATACAGAACAGTAGTTAAAAATAAATCAAACTGTCAATGATTTAAAGTGTTTTAATTTGTTTCCTATTATGATTGCCAACTGTCTCAGATAATGTACTGACAAAAGACTATTCCTGTGGTCTATTCTTGGATTTTCTGCTACATAGCACTTTCTACATTTTTCTATTGTATGTCATATACAGTTAGGTCTGGAAATAATTAGACACTGACAAGTTTTATTTTGTCTGTTTACTAAAATAAATTTAAGCTACAGTTAAATAAAGAATCCAGGATTAAGGTGCAGTCTCATCTTTAAATTGAGGGTATGCACATCCATAATGGAGGAATGGTTTAGGAATTACAGCTCTTTAATATGTAGCCCCCCTCGGTTTCAAAGGACCATACGTATGTGGACAATTGATTCAGAAGCTGTTTCATGGAGAGGTTTGGGCTATTTCTTAAGAACCCTCACTTTTCTAAGTTGGTAAAATTGGATGCAGGGATATGGAAGCCAATATCTTACCTTTTGGAAGAAAAGAAAAACAGTGCAATTACGAATGACACACCCAAAACTGTCTACCGTAGGGACTAAGTCACCCATTCAGATGCAGGGGGGAACCCTGACTTTTTTTGAGGTGAAGATCTTGCAACCTCCAGATGAGGTTCAGCAGAGATGAAAAGACTGACCGACAGAGGGATCCTCCATCGACTTAGTAAACTGTCTCTTCCATAGAAACCAACTCAAGTCATAGGTTATTGAATACATCAATGAGTAGAAATTCCCAAAAAAGGGGAAAGGATGATTCCCACCCTAGCCAGAATCTGGAATACCCCAACAATCCTATAAACTCCTAAGCAGTAAGGGACAAAAGAGTGTTGATGAAAGGACCCTCGGCATAGCAAGCAACTAGGACACGGTCTCCTGAGCATTCCACAAATGGGTATGCTAGCAAAAGATAGATGGACTAAGGTCACCCATTGCAGTGGGACTGCCTTCTAGGTGCCTTTTAAAAGTTATGGTGTGCCACATAGTGAAGAACAGTTAGCCCGAGGTGTGGCAAGGCCTTGCATACTGACAATCCTGAGCAGCTGATGCTGAAGAGGGTCGTAGGAGCTATTCTATGTAGAAATTAATTGTAACGCACTGGCAAAGCAGAACATCCCCCTCATTGGTGGAGTGGGGAAGTTTGGTGGAGTCGGGCAAAACCCCTATATAAAATTGACATATGAAGCCAGAGATTGTTCAAACAAATCTGAAGCTAGTTGGTCCAGATGGCTTGATGTATCAGGTGTTACTGATCTTATTGATACTTAAGATCTCCTCTGTATACTCTTTGAAACAACATATAGAAAAAAATTGGGTTTTTGTTGAGAGGTATAACACCAACACTTGATTCAGTTGATATAAAAAAATATATTTATTTTACACATATACAGCATAAAACCATGTATACATTTCATTGAATACAATCTAAATCGAATAACATTTTAAGCAGACATTAAAAAACAAATTGCATCCTAGTTCCAATTCATCTTGTTAGACATTGTATTCAGTAGGGAGTTCCATGTATCCAGTCCCTACGCATTTCGCATATTGCTTCCTCAGGGGAACATGGATCTATCTAATCAGAAATGTATATGTATTTAGTCTTAAATTACTTCATCTACGTACAAAAATCCATTTTGAAGTCTACACACCGGAAAGAACTGTGCTCTTGGCGGCTACACCGGACAGAGGGACACCCATCACCATCGTCACCCCCGCAACCCAAACACCTCTCACTTACCACCCTATGGAATTCCCGGATGCGAACAGGATTCCCCAGATTGAGTGCCGATATGGATAGAAATCCCACCGCAACCACTCCGTCCGGGGGGTCAATTTGGGGGCCACAAGAGGGGGCGCTTCAGGACTGAACAATTTGCGGAGGGTCGCCTGTGCTGAAGAATTAGTTACGCTGTTAGGTTTGTATGTGTAAGATCATGTATCCTATCGTGCATATTCATATCCATATATATATATAAATATATATCTATATGTATGTACATATTCATAATATATATATATGTATGTATGTCCATACTCATAAATACTGTGTGAATGATTATCCCCAGTTGGCTTGCTGGTATTCCCATTTCACCTAGTGAACCCCTATGCCATCCATATTAAGTGACCACTTGTGAGTGTACTCTAATAAGTTCCTAACGTTCTCCCCCTTATTCATAGGGATAGAAATGTAGGTTCTTGAATAGAAAACCTTTTCAAATCAAATAGATATGGCACAAAAATGTGTGAGAGAAAATATGAAAAAACTATTCCAGTGATTGGCTGTGTAAATAATTTTTTTGTATATATAGAAAGAAATTTTACCATAAAAGTATAAAATACATTTTTTACTATATATGGGAAGGGGTATGTGTTCCCTCCATATATGTTTGTATTCATTATTCTAAGTGTGTAATCATATCAAAGTATTCATAACAGTGAGTTAAGTGAGCAGGTTCACTGAGAGTGAGTATAACATACTCCCACTTCCCAGCGTTACATCTGCTTACTTTTAGCTAGTGCTTCTTTTACTGTGATGTGCCCATATGAGTATCCCCATAGTTCTCTTGCCTCCCCTCCTTTCGCACACATGTGTAAATGCCTCTAATGAGGCCAAACCAATTAGTTGCCACCGCAAAATAATAAATTAAATCCCCCTCCAAACACAGAGAGGGGGAGGAAAACCATAAAAAAATGTTGTACATATGTGACTGCCCCTCATTCCTTCATGTATCTTATGTGTAGCTGTTCATTGCTAGTATCATTACCCTATCAACTAACTCTGTTCTCAGAGTTGTCCACATACCTGTCGCTTTCAAGTTGAAGAAATCCAGATTACACAATATATGTGTTGCGTTCGTCCGCTTGTAGATCCCTCTGATCCTAGGTCCTCGCACCTGCGTCTCACCACCACTGTCCATCTCTTCTGCCACCCCCTCTTAAATGGCCCCCACCGCGGACATGACGCCCAACACCTGAGTGTGTTTTGGACGCTCGTCCGCGGTGTGGACCTCAACTGCGCATGCGCGCGATCCCTGCGCATTGGTGTTCGGGGCCCGCCGTCGCCATGACAGCACGGGACCCCCAACCTGTATCTCCGCCTCCAATCAGCCCCCTGCATAGAGCGAGCTGATGGTGGCCCAAGGGTTCAGATCCTTGTTGTTTCATTCCCAATGACATTTACTAATGTCTCTTCTCTCGTGTATGTTCTACCTTATTTGTAACTGTCGTTGAGGTCCAAAGGTCCCCAATTTGCTTGACTTCCTGTCCTCACATCTACGTCCCACCCACCTAGATGGTTCAGATGGAAAATAAGGGGGAGGGAGGAAAAAAACGGGGGGGGGGAATAAAAGGATTTTGGCATGATTTTAAAGCACACATATATCAATTTCCAATTCGATCCCGAGGGGTATCTGCACGGAAAGCCGCCACATAAGCACATATCTCCCCGTCCCCGGCCTTCAGACATCAAAAAATTGTTTTATATTCTGTTCTGTCATGCATATATATCAGATCAATTCATTTGCTCTTAAATGAGGTATATGGTATTAAAAATATAGCCAATTGTAGTCAGTCACTGGTACATACATTGGTCCAATTAAGTCTATTCGATCAATTACATTTGTTTGAAAATGATCCAGGATATAAGACATAATTAATTATCACTACATACGTCAATTTTAGCATAATTAACATCATTGTTTGAGGAACATCCAATTTGTCGTCAATTGATTGCTTTTTTGTATATAAATATATCCCACCCACGACATCATCACCCATGGTTCGTATTCCAATACAATTAGCTTCTGTTGTTGTGTGCACTCGATTCCTATTTGGCACTACTCGTCCTGTCTGGGCCCTTGGTTTTATAAGAATGGCCTATAACTAAGTACCTCATTGAGACCCGGGGGGGTGGTGGACCTCAGTCTATATATCCATCGGGTCTCAGTCTGTAACAGTCTTTGGTCCACATCACCTCCCCTCATGTCTTCATGTATATGGTCTATGATGTAGAACCGCATAACAGATGTATCAAAGTTATGACGTAGTCCTACATGCCTACTTATGGGGGAAATCAGCTTGCCACTTCATATTAGGTATAGGTGGTTGTATACCCTCTTCCATATAGGTCTATAGGTCTTTCCTATATAGAAGGCCCCACATGTGCATTTCATTAGATAGATCACATTTGTGGTGTGGCAATTGATTGTATGGTTCAATTTCCACTGCCGACCATTAGGCAGGGAGACTGTATTGCCCTCCTCAAACCACCTGCAATAATTGCAGTGTCCGCATCTTCTAAACCCCTCCCTCCCACATGCCGATCTCTGTGAGGATGGCGCATAGAAGCTGCGGGTGACCTCATCTCTTATGGACCTTGCTCTTCTAAATACTATTTCTGGGGTATCTTTGATATATTTCTTTATGATGTCATCATCAGTCAGAAAATGCCAGTGATGTATACTCATCAATATCAATTTGGTGAACCAAGCAATTATCTAGCCTATTTCTAATATTTATCTTTAGTACCCCAAGTTTCTCTTTCTAATAATGTGCATCTATTCACTGAAAGCTTATGAAATAAATATAACACTCTAGATTATTGTTATGTATTATTTGCAAAAAACCCAATAAATAAAAAATTTAAGGAAAAGGATCTGGATAGCTCCACAATGCAGAGCCCATTGCCCAAAGGTCACATTCCAGTCTAGCCCTGCAATTTTTTGGTCCAGCAGGGTCCAGTTATGGCCTCCAAAGTTATTGCCCAGGATATGCCAGTCTGGAGAGCTGTTATGTAGAGACTGCAGCTTTTTCAAAATCTTGATCGAAGTCACCGAAGAAAAAATGAATCTACAAATGTATCAAAATATCTTGATTGAATAAAAAAGATCTAATTTTAGCAGAGGTGAAAAAAAAAAAAAAAAAGAAGGCATGCAACTTCCTAGGACACTAGCAAAAAACGGAGGCATTACGATTGGTGTTATACAGGGGCTGGCCTAATATTTGTTTGCCAGTGTCTCAATCTCATGTAGGTAGCAGTATAATCCAATTGTCTAGAAACTTACTAAAGTCCTGTGTCTCTCAATGGATGACAAATAAAATTCAAATTTTTGTCATCTTTTTAGCTTAGCTGTCAATTTATGTTCAGACCACAATTCCAGAACATCAGTCCAATACTACGACCTAGCTACCTATCAATTCCCTGGTACGGAAGGATTAAATAAGATGAGAAGGTTTACATAAAACTAATGAGTATTTAGTGAATGAAGAACAAAGTCAGCACATAACATCCTGGGGCTTTCCCGGTCAAAACAGCATGTAGCATCTTAAAAGTACCTTAAATATAACAGATATCACAAACATATAATTTACAAACAAATGGTATATTAACATTTTATTTAGTAAGTCTTAATATAAAAATGTACAGACTTTTCACACCGCACCAAAAAGGTTTGCAGAAAATACTACTAAGCCAGGACACCAATCCTTTAGACATAAATAAACCCAATGCAGTATTTTCTGAATTATAATGGCAGTGAGAAATTAGTTTACTCGTGGAAGATATAGCCACTATTAAATGCTTATTTTTAAGTGCTGCCACCATTTGTTTCCTCCTCTTCATCCCACTCCACCAGGTCCTCATGTAGTTCAAAGTCCAACTCCTCTTGTCTATCAGAGTCCATGGCACTGACCAACAAATAATCCTGTGGGCTGATGTCATTCGCAGACCATTTCTGCGTTTTCATTTTTTTCCTTAGTAAACTCTGTTTCTTAATTGCTGCAAGTTGTTCTTTCTGTCGCTGAGAATGTTCATTGCTGTCAGTTACAACATCTATGGCTTTCATTTTTTTCTTGTAAGCCAAAATTTGTTGGTTGAGCTCTGCATGGTCAATACCAAAGATACTCGGTAGCTGAATCACAGTAGCTTCTTTAAGAGATTCTGTATCCAGATTCCTTAAAACAAGTAACAATAATTAAACATAACATAATTTTATAGTCAGCTTTACCCAAAAGATAGATTTCATTTTTTCATGGCTGATGGCAAATGTGATTACATGCTGGTTTCCGATCTCTCAGGAACTCCAAAAGAATTCCCTTTTACACTCAACTGCTGTGACCATTACAAAGCAAAAATATTGGTGTCAGAATCCAGAAGTGAGAGGTATGCTGTCATTACGATCTGGAATCCCCAATATTCAAGAAGCCAAAA
>NW_017306501.1:1089303-1184066 GCF_000935625.1 Nanorana parkeri
CTAAAAGGTGAACACAATCTAAAACAAGCTAGCTTAAAGGAGAACTAGGAGGTGAGTGAAAATCACGCATCCTCATAGTTGGAGGTGACGTGTGACAATGAAACTGTCATTTCATGACAAAACATGTTGGCTCAATAGATCGGGAAGTGAGCGAACACATACCGTCGCTCGCTCACTTCTCAATCATCTCCCTGCAGAGAGCCGTGACTGCAGCTCCCTGCAAGGATTCCCCCCCTCCCCGATCCTCCAGCACTGACAAGAGGAACGGACGGAGAAGGGGGCGGGCACTGCTGGCTCTGCTTCTGCCTCTAGATAGCAGAGCCAGCTGTCACTCACACAGCTGGGTAGATCGACAGTAATGTCGGGATCCTTCCCGGCTGCAGCGGTCTCAGTATACCGCGAGCTGTAGCTCGGGATATACTGAGCTTTGGTATACGGGAGGATGCTAGTACATCTTCTCCCGTGACCCTTAAGAGAACTATGGGGAAAAACACTTACCCCATAGTTCTCTTTAAAGAAAATAAGTAAGTGTTTTGTGAACGTTTACGTTTAAAAGAAAAACAAACAAACTTGGGAGCAATACATCTGCTTACTGCTTTACACAAGCTCTATTCCTTGCTTCATTGTGATACACAATGGTCGTACTAACAAAAGTATATATAAACCTAACAATTAACTTTCCTTTTTTGCTCCCTTTTATTATATTTGTTCAAGAAGCATAACAACTACTGACAGAAACCCAGTGCCGTCTTATGTACTCTGCAGTGTTATCTCAAACAACGTTACCAAAAAGTGTGATTTACCAAACACCTCCCCGAATCCCTTTTATGGCATTGTGGGTTGAGAGTTAGCTGAATAGCGGCTAGCTACTTACACCTAAGCTCCTGGAGGTGAATGTTGAAACGGTGCCCTCTCCAGCTAACATTAGACATGCATAAATAGGGGGAGCAAAACTTGTGTTTTAGCTGATATACAATAAAAGTATTCATATAATTTCCTGTTTTTACTATGACATACCAAAGGCATTCAGGTATACATGAGACAACTGCTATTCAATTCATCACTTTCCAGGAGGAATAAAGCATTGTTTTAATGAGCTGTAAGAGTACCAACAAATGTGTCCATGTCTGTAGTTATAGCAAATGTTACAGCTGTTGGGGGTGATCCTCTGTAGTATTCACTTCTTGAAGGTAAATTGGCTTATCAATTATCTACCCACTGCTTCTTATGAAAGCGCAACTGTACTCACTCCCACCTGCCTTCTCAAACATGTATTTACCAGATGCACATCAAATAGGGATTTGAAGTCTAAATCCCTCATTTGCTGGCATTTGCTTACTTTCTCACATGTGAACGGCAAATGGCTGCCAAATGCAGACAACCACACCAAGTCTAGGCAGGCAAATATGCTTAGATGTAGCTACTTATAGTAAATAAGACCCACAAATGTGCGCACTACAAGTTAGCATGTCGGTAATTGCCGTAGACAAAGATGGTGCCAAATACACACCAAGCATTTTTATTTTGCCGCCTTTACTCATTTAAAAACGAATGAAGTCATAATTTTCAAGAATCAGTCCCTCCGGTTACTCATTTAAGTACAGCACAAGAGGATACAGTACTTTATAAACTTTTATGAAAATGGAAGAATTTTACTAAAGATTGTGGAACTGTCATCTAGTGACAATGAATTTGCATGAATTCTGGAAGGATTATTATTTATACCTGAACTTAATACGCCCAATTAGGCAATATTGTAGCTGCATAAAAAGGTAAAATACACAGTTAAAACCATCAAGTACAATTAAAGCCTGGAAAGTGACAGCTTCATATTTATTTAGCAAGACTTGAACATCCTAGCAGAGGCTGCAGGCAAAATCTGAAAGGTTATGAATAATTTGATTGTTCCATATTATAGGTACTCTTCTCCTCATTGACCCTCTAGGTTTATCAGAGGCTTGATCTAACATGATGCTACCCAAAAACAAGCATCACAAAGTCCCAGCTATGGCATGCTAAAAACCATCCTCTTTGCCAGTGGTGTCCAACTAGAAGGGACTGAGGGTCACATCGGTAGCCACCAGTCGATTGAAGGGCCACATCTAAAGAAAACATTTTTCTTTTTACAATTTCCAAATTAAAAATATCTAACTCCCAAGACCAGGAAAAGCCCAGGACTTAAGATGGTAGTTGCCATATGTATCATAATATACTGGGAAAAGACTTGCATATAACAAGGATAATTCCCTTCCAGGAAACTCCATCCTCAGGAGCCCCTCCATTCACCTACATCCCGCCACTGTATCCCCCTCTCCGACTAGCCTGTAGGAAAGCAAAGTACTGCCTCAGACACAGCTGGCCAAGGGTTTCTGTGAAGTGTCATTCCGTTTAGAGCACAGCAGCCGATTTTAAACTGCTCCCCATCGCCTAACAGCATTTTGTGCATGGACCAAATTAAGTTTATACACTGAGTGGCCAGAATATTATGACCACCCCATCAGTACTTCAATGGGCCACGAGATGACTCCACGAGATGTTGAAAGGTGATGTGAGGAATCTGACACTGCACTGTTGCCTTGTACCAGTCTTGCCACTCTCCGTTCGGCCCTAACATTGACTAGTCGCTGACGGCCACAATTCGCATGTTCAGACCCAGATTTTCGGCTGACAGTCCAGTCTTTAAACACTTTAACAACAGCTGCTCTTGAACATTTAACGAATTCTGCTGTTTTGCTCCGAGCGCCAAAAATCATCCCACGTTCAAAGGCTGTTAAATTGCGTTGTTTACCCATATCTGCGGAAAAATCACTTCTACTGTCGTGGTAAACAAGCTGCTTCCCTATTTATAATGGTCTGGCCCTCTAGCAACTTCAGCGCAAAATTATAGCTAATTATAGCTAATTTGCCTACAAACGTCAGGTGGTCATAATAAACTGGCCACTCAGTGTATAACATGCATCCTGCACCAGTGGGAAATGTGCCGTCAAGGAGTAAATGGAAAAACAAAAACCTTTCAACAAACCCATTGTCTGCAATACAAAAATCACAGTAATATATGTAATATTTACCTGGATACATCAGTTTCGACTGATGAGACTTTATCCTCTTCAGATTGTAAAACTGCGAAGAGATCCTCAACCTGCAAAGTATTTATATACATTACTTAATGTCCATTCAAAAACACAGTGGGTTGAATTTATTCAAAGTAAAGCAGTTTCCCATAGTAACCAATCAGCTTCTCTCTTCAGTTAAGCTTTGAAAATGAAACACAAATGCTGATTGGTTGCCATGGGGAACTGCTCCAGATTTCTGTCCAGTTTTGATTAATTACCCTCATTGTGTACTGTACAGTAAAGATTTGTTTTCCCTATTAAAAGTGTATGTATAGCTATTTTTTTTTTGTTTTATCTAGTTTTGGATAGAGTGGGGACAGGTTAAAACCCATCAGGTTATTTTTTGCTATCTGTGTTCTTTTAGGGAGATTTCCCTTTACTTTCCACCCTGAAGACACAACGGGAAATTAGAGAAAATCTCCCCAAAACAGAAGCACTTCCATCTTGGGTGTTATCAGAACATTTGTCCTTATTGGATGATGCACCCTCAACCTCTTGCTCTGGTGACAACTTATAATGCTTGCATTTAAAAAATAAACAAGTTAGATAAGGTCGAATGTACCTTAAAGGGTCCCCATCCAACAATTGTACCAAAACAAGAGTATCTAAACACCAAAGGTGACTTTAATGGACCTCAATATGGTGAAACAAAAAAATCTTAGACATACTGTATATTAAAACTTCAAGAATTTATACATCTCCAAATTCCATATAATCTATTACAAACAATACAGCACCTATTGGTATCCTTTTGTACTGGGAAAAGAGGATACAATTAGGTTTTTAGGGTTCTATGTGCCATATTGGTTTTAATATATTTTGTGGATTTTTTAAGTGCTCTGGAGATATATTAAGGGCCAGTTCACGCCACAAACTCTGCATTCCAGTGCGTTCGGCCTCTGGAACGCACGCCAGCCACTGGAACGCAGTATACTGAACGCAAATACTGCAAGCACCATTTTTGGAGATCGCACTGGACTGAAACGCAGGCAGTAATGTGCCTGCGTTCTGGGTGCGGGCAATCGCACTGCGGGGGGCGTGGCTGCAGTGCCATTGCCTTCAATTCATCACCACGCCCCCTCCCGCCCCTGAACACAGGGAGCCGGACAGCTTGCGTTCCAGAGGCCGAATGCACTGGAACGCAGACTTTGTGGTGTGGACCGGCCCTAAAACACCAAGAATTTATTTATGTCTTTAAGCTTTTTCGTTTCCCCATGAAGAGGTCCTTTAAAATCCTTCTGTGGTGTGGATGTTCTTGTTAAAAAAAAAAACTAAAAAAAACATGACTTTAATGATGTATTAATAAATACGGAGCTTCATTAATTTGCACCTTTTATATCTGTCCATAGAGTTCAGCTTTACCTGACATGGTTATGGTTTATTTCATCATACCTGTCGCCTCTTGGCATCTTCTTTGTCTCTCACAAACACAACTGGTGGAACATTTCCAAGAACATGATGGCTTATCATGAGGTGCCTTGAATAGAAAAAAAAATATATATATATGTGCTTACAATTTACTGCAAAACAAAGGTAAAGCCACAGTAAAACAGCACAACTGTCTGATTTAAACAAAATATGCATGTCCTTTTCTCATGCCAAAAAAAAAAAAAAAGATAATTTTAATATACACCGATCAGCCATAACATTATGACCAACAGCCTCATATTGAGTAGGTCCCCCTTTTGCCACCAAAACAGCCCTGACCCTTTGAGGCATTGGCTCCACTAGACCTCTGAAGGTATGCGTGGTATCTAGGACCAGGCCGTCGGTGGCAGATCGTTTAAGTCCTGTCAGAGGTGAGACCTCAATGGATTGGACTCTTTTTTCCAGCACATTCCACAGATTTGACTTCAGCGTTAGGACATGAATGTAATGTCCACAATACTGAGATCCATGCCTATAAACATCTGTTACTAATCACACTGTAGTCCAGTCTATTAAAGCCATTGGAAGCATTCCCAAATTTACTTTCCACCAGTTTTCCACCAACACTCTCAAGGTAAAGGAAGTGGCCATCAAACAATCTTAACCCTTGGGGTCCTAAGGAGATTTTGTGCAGCCACACACTTAAACGTATTCTGGATCTCTATACCTCAACATGCTTCCACACACTTTACATACAGAGGAAAGTACTAGTAGGTACTACACTAACCATAGAAATTGTGGCTAGACTGCATTTTTTTTTTTTAGAACTACTTGATTTGATTATAAAACGATGAGGCTGTATAAAGGAAATCACAATACCTAAACCGTGGAGCAGACGTCTGAAGTACTTTGTCAATTTCATCATCAGTGTCTTTGTTGCCGCTGCTTAACCAGTAAGCTCGACACACTGAAAAGTCTCCAGATACAGATACCTAAAACATAAAAAACACACAAAGATCACAAATGTAAAAAACAAAAAACACACAACAGAAGAAAAGTGATACACACGGATTAGAAATAGGAGACTCATCTACAGTACCTTTGATAGTTCAATACAAAAGTCATAAACCTCCTCACTGACTTCTGATGTCCTCAGCAGGCTGGTTATTGCATCATACAAGATCCCATTCAGAGCCTTAATACGGGGATTATTTTCAGCCTTTTCTGCCCTCTGCTGTTTTATCAAGGCCAGTAGACCAGGCGGCTTGTTTTCCTACAAGTAAACACATAAATAGGCATAAAAACAGTCTGTTATTGCTGGTTAAAAAAAGTTGATGATTGTCTTTGTGTATGTATAAAAGAAAATAATACACAATGATTTCCATAATAAAACCTCCAGCCCAAACCTATTTTCTAATTTTGGATAAGGTGGGGAAGGGCTAGAACCTGACAGGTTTTATTGCTTTTCATATCCCAATGGGGAGACCCTCCATCATTTCCTGTTCTAGTGACAGAGTCAGAAGGACAGGAAATGAAAGGATCTCTCTCCAAGTAATACGTTTTCTTTTAGGCTTCATTCACAGGCCAATTGAACTGGGAAGAATTATTGTAATTCTGCGGCTGGGATGACAGGGGTGTATGATCAACCGCAGCCTGGAAGCCAAATCAATCATAAGTTGATAGGATCTGTGGCTGTTCGCACCTAACCGCACACTAAGTGGTTGCATGCCACTCGGGACAGATCAGTGGGCCTGGACACAAACTCTCTGTGTCCAGGGCCACTCATCTGTCCCTAGTAGCATGCAACCCCTCATCTCTCCTAGCTATATGCAAATGCTCAATGTGAGGTTACATGTGAACAGCCACAGCTCCTATCTGCCTGATATTGCTCTGTACATGCTTACTGGCCGCCGCTGATCACTCACACCTGTTATTCCAGAAACAGTATACGCTGAACCTTGCTGATGTACAGCCCTAATCAGCCATGTGAATGAAGCAATGAACAAGGATTAAAAAACTCTGTGCCGTTTTTACTGCTGTGCAATGGAATGCACAAAAAAGGTACTTTTTGCAGCGTTGTAACTAAAGTGGTTGCCAAAACTGCAATTATTTAAAACACAATGGGGGAGATGTATCAAAACTTGAGCAGACAAAAGCTAGAGCAGTTGCCAATAGTAACCAATCAACATCTATCTTCAGTTAAAGGGTTTCTAAACCCTCATGTTTTCTTTGCATATATCTACTGCTAGCAAGAAAAGCAAGCAAAAAAAAAAACGCTTTAAAAACTTACCCCTGTCTTCGCCGCGCGCTCCTGTCCGAAAATCCGAAAATTCTCGGGCAGCTGCAAAGCATTTGGGGCGGGCGCATGCGCAGTTCAGATTTTCGGCCAGGAGATGAGGAGAGATAGAAGGTAGGTCTATGGACGCGTGCACCCGCATGCAGACACGTGAGACAGGAAGTGCCAGCAAGGACAGAGGAGTCAGCGCTGGATCGGAGACCCGCACCAGCACTGGAGAGAAGGCTGAAAGCAACAGGAAAGAAGAAGATTGGATTAAGAGACATAATCTAAGGTAAGTGATTTGATTAACATTGGGGGGATGGAAAAAGGTTTTTGACTTTAATGTCACTTTAAGCTTTCAAAATGAAAGATAGAAGCAGATTGGTTGCCAAGGGCAACTGCTCCAGATTGGATACATTTCCCCATTATACTTTTTTCAAGCATCTAAAAGGGTTCTATATAAAACCTCAATAAATGTAAATCTGCCAATGATTGACTATAATTACCAAAAAGGTTCACACTACCAGAACCTTCACAATGGTCACATGGTTTGATCTGCATATCAAGTGCAATGGAATCAAACCATTTTATGTGACCATTGTGAAGGTATCAACATTGATGCCATAAGATATACATTCATGTTAGATCCCAGTTGAAATTGTGCTCTGCCATAGATTGATATTCCATGCAAAAACCCTATCAAAAACTGGCTCACCAATCACAGGATTGTTATGATAAATTAGGAATAACAACTAAAATCCCTTATATTGTCTTTTTATCACCCTTATAATACGCTTACACTGTTTAGAGATATATGAATAATATTCACTGGTTTTATTATATTTATACTGAATATATTAATAATAATTCCTCAACATGCATAATGCATTGTTAGAGAATTTTTAATCCAATTAAAAGCAAGATGCGTTTTCTGTGCCTTTCATATGCATTTATATTTTATTATATATATGGGAATTTTGGACATGTGACTTGAAAAACGGACCGATGTAAATGGATATTGTTTGTGTTTTCTATGCATTGCCAGTAATGTAGCACAGTGTTTACCAAAATGCACAAAAGATGCAGCGAGCAATTTTTGTGAAAATGCATCACACTGCCCTCCAACACAAGGCACTAATGTGAAGACTAGGGATGCACCAATACCAGTTTTTCGGTATCGAGTACGGATATTTTTATTCTGGTGCTCGCCGATACCGAATACCGGTAGTCCCATTAAGGAAGCAAGGCGCCGTGTGATGACTCACCACCCGGCTTCCTGATTGGCCAGGAAGCCAGGCAGCGTGTAAAGACTCGCCACCTAGATTCCCTAGTAGCAGGGAAGCTGTCTCCATGCTCCCTCGTCAGCAGGTGATGGGGGGAGCATGAAGCCCACTTTCTGGACAATCAGGAAGCCGGGTAATGACTCGCCGTCTGGCTTCCTGATTAGCCAGCTTCCCGACCATTCAGGAAGCTAGGTGGCGAGTCATTACACGCTGACTGGCTTCCTGTTTGGCCGGAAAGCCGGCTCCATGCTCACTCGTCACCAAGTAACGAGGGAGCATGGAGCCGGCTTGCCAGGCAACATGTAATGACTCGTTGCCCAGCTTCTCGACACCAGAAGCATCGGTATCGGGCTAGGATCAGAGCATTTGGGTGAGTACGAGTATTCGCCCAAATACTTGGTATTGGCACCGATACTAGTATCGATGCATCCCTAGTGAAGAGCTTTATAGATTATAACGATAACTAGTTTTCATGCGTTATTTTAGTGCACGGTGATACCACATTGTACACACATAACATGAGACTGAGCTTCCTAATGCGATATAGTATTGGGGTGACAGGGATGACAATGCTCAAGACTGCCTTGGCAGTGTTACAAGCCCAGAACTGGGCTTTTATTTTTAACTTTTCTTTTACATATATATCTTTTTATAAAATCTAAAAGGTGCCAGAGCTGTCATATACAGGGCATTCCCCCAAAGTTATCATGCATGAACAATGTTACAGTTATGTTGAGCATATAACATAAGTGACACAACTGTACATCATTTTACATGTAACATGCCATAAATGACCAATATATATGCAGCATGGTATAAACAATAAGTCATCAACATAGTACATACCACAGGAAACTGCCAGGTGCTGTCATGCCAATGTTTTTTTCTGTTCAAGAAAGAGAAATGCTTTAATAGTTAACAAAATACACACACATTTTAGATTTATCAGGCATCACACATCTGGACCCCATGCCAAAATGAAAAGTCAAGGTTTGTCAAAGGACAAAAGGATGCATTTAGAGCCAGGAGGCTGCAGGCCGTATTGCTGAAAACAGAACTTAAAAGAGCGCCCCCTAGTGGCGGCCAGGTGCAGCTTGTTCACAGCAAAGACAGACTCAAAACACTCAGCCAGGCCATGCTGCTGTAAAGAGTAGCCCATTATGCTGCCATTATTTTTTTCGCTGCACGACTACAAATATATATTTAGCTAAACTGTACAGTAGTTGTACTTTAAAACAAAGTTAAACCTTTTTTGGGGGGCTTTACTGCTCTTTTGGGCCACAGGAATACATTTACTTATGTACTCCTATGACCCAAACTCGGCATATAGTGGCCTACTGCTTGCTTGCAGCGCAGAGCCATGTTGCACCCAGGAAGGATTCTATCAATATTGTCCGGATCTACGTGGCTGCCTGATTGACAGCTGACTCTGCCTCTCTAGAGCCAGAGCCAGCTCTGCCCGCCCTCACCCCTGTCTGTCCCTCCAATGAGCGCTGGAGGAACAGAGGAGGAAAGGAGGGAATCCCTCCGAGGAGTGATGACTGACAGTGACTGTTCCCATCAGAGAAGAGACCGTGAGCTGAGTGATTAGCAGTTACATGACCGCTCAGATCTCAATATACAGAGCCAGCGTGTGACAGCTGCGGGGGCCAATGTCAATACTTCTTTAATACAATATCAGATTGACTGTTTAACACTCTTGTGCACCCCAAAAACAGGAAAGGACTAAATCAGTGTATGGAGGAAGTGCTGAGAGTCCCAAAGTCAGTATGCGGTGGCATAGTGCGACTTCCCTATCAGTCTCATCCCTATCGGCTAGGGGACTCTACATACACTGCCCCATTGTTCACTTATCAGTACAGGCCCAACAACCATACACTGGGTACATGCTGTGCGTGCATTATTCCAGCCACTAGATGGAGCCAAGGAGCATATTCCAGTGCTCTTCGGCTCCCTCTAGTGGCAAGAATGCTGTGCGAATGGCAATCGCCCAGTGTATGGCTGGGCTGAATAATTTTAAATTGGTCCTCAAGAGTCGGGAATACGTTCCTTTTCGACAGTGTACGGCCCTCTTCGGCCATGTTAATATCAAAATTTCACACTTTAATCTCAGTCAGAACTCAGGTTTAATCTTAAAATTCTAAAACTTTCAAACTAAGAATTTTGACTTTTAATCACAGAATTCTGTCAGCATTTTGTATCATGTCCCCAGGACTCTTCTGTACATCCTTTATGAGCTCATGCACACAGGCCAATGCTGATTTTCTCTCATACGAGTAAATATGAATACACTCTCCTGAGTGTACATGAGCCCTCCATTCTCCCCACTCGCCATGTAATACACGAGGGACCTGCAGGTGGCGCTATGCTCACTTGTTTTTAGAAGAGAACTTATGCAGATAGCTCTTCCCGGAGAGTCCCGGCGATAAGTGTACGGATCTGCAGTGACCGGGAGCCGGTAAGGGCATGCAGAGGGCACGGGGGTCAAGGCACAGCACCCTCACACAACACGGGAATTCCCTCCAAACCACAATCCCACGAAAACGAGGAAGAATCACACTGCACGTCGCCATGCTGCTGTCTCTGCCCTCCGTCCTTCCACAGATCTGCGAGCAGCTGCCTGGTCTAGCCAGACTTTACTAGAAGATAAATCGGAGAGTGTAGATGTCCACCAGGTGGCGGGAGAGAGCGCTGATTGTCGGTGTAGCGGCTTGCTGATCACATCCACGTGTTTATACGCTGAATGTATAACAATAATTGGAGACATTGTAATACTATAAACCTAAAAAAAGCCTTTATATATTTCTCTAGAAGAGATGGGAAAGCAATTATGAGAGAAATATTGCTGAGTTCTCTTACTAAAAATGCTATTTGTTTGCTGTTATACCAATCCTGTTACTTCAGTACTTTAGATCAGGGATTCCAACCTGAAATAAGTAATTTTAGTGACGTGCCTTTCTCATTTTAGGGAGGTGCCCTCTGCCAACCCCCCCATCCCTCTCCGCGCGGGGGGGGGGGGGTGGGGGGTCAGGTTGTGCAACAACAAGGAAGAGAGCACCCCCCTGAAATGATGGCAGATAGCAAAGAAGCTTATGTTCTTCCTTGCTATCTGCTGTTCTGTTAAGTGTTCTGACAGCTGCTGCTGTCAGGACCAAAAAAACCTGGCAATTTGCAATAGCCAATAGCAAGCTGGCTATTGCACCTGCCCTCTGCTGCTGTCAGTCAGCAGAGGTGGACCTGATAGAGAACTTCAGGTCCACCTCTGCTGATTGACAGCAGCAGTGGGCGGGTGCAATATCTAGTCTGCTATTGAAAATTGAAATAGCAATCTAGCTATTAGGTCCTATGACGCTTTTTTTTTCTGACTGACGGCGCCGGCGGCCCAGATGTCAGGAAAAAAAACAGACAGCACGGAAAGGTTTACTCTGCTAAATCGAGCAGAGTAAACCTTTTCGGGAGAAAATGTTTCTCTCCCGGGTGTCCGGGAGCCGCTATCTAATAACATCCGGGAGAGTTGAGATGTCTGTATAATTAAGCCCTCTGGGGTTTTTGCGTGTATTTACTGCTAGCAAGCAGTAGATATATGCAAAAAACATAGGAAAGAAAAAGTTACCAAATAGGTTAGATCTTACCTGTCTCTCCACCACACGCTCCCGTAGGAAGATCTGGAGCTTCTCGAGCGGCCGTGAAGGATCATGGGGCGGGCGCATGTGCAGTAGAGATCTTTGGTCGGGAGAAGAGGAGAGACGCAGGGTAAGTCAATGCAGCAGCGTGCACCCGCACAGACTCCATGGGACACAAAACACACAGCAGTCTGCGCTGGATCAGAGAGCGCCACCAGCACTTGAGGGACTCCTGAAAACTACTGGAAAGATGATCGGATCAAGAGGCATAATTTAAGGTAAGTCCTTACACCAGCATGGGGGCCGGGGGGGATGAGATTTTAATGCCACTTTAAGCTGGCCATACACCTATAGATTTTTGATCGGAAATCTTTGTTGCTGCCAACAACTGTTATTCGATTCTAGCTCAAATAGCCCATCAAGCACAGACCAATGTCGATTTCATCAGCAATACTCACTCACCGTAATAACGAAATATCCAAACCAAATTTTTCTGCAACTTATATGTCTACTTAGCAGGATTTAAATAAGGAGAGAGAGATAGGAGGCTGGACAGGAAGTAGCCAAGAAGCAAGGTTCAGTATATTAAGCATCAGGTGAAGCACGTAACACTCAAAGTTGCTAGCTTAGTGCAGTAAGAGCAGAGCAATGCTTGTAGTACCTCAGGTACCTGCAAACCCACAGCAGCAAGGAGGTAAAAACAACTGCAAGCACAGGTAATAGATCAGCAGCAGAATAATGCTACCTGCCACACTGCAAAAATGGTTCACAAATGGTTTGAGGAACACAACGAATTTAAGGTGTTGACTTGGCCTTCAAATTCTCCAGATCTCAACCCAATCAAGCATTTGTGGGATGTGCTGGAAAAACAAGTCTGATCCATGGAGACCCCACCTCGCACCTAACAGGACTTAAAGTGACATTAAACCCTCAGATTTTTTAACATAAAACAATACTGTAATGTGTGCCTTACTGTAATCCATGGTTGTTTCCCTTCTCTTTGCTGCTCTTCCTTTTAAATCTGTATCTGTTCTCATGCTCTGCAGAACTTCTGTTTTGCAGCAGACTGCCTTGTCTCAGGAATGGATACACGGTGTCTGTGTGTGTACGTTTGTATAGGCTTGTAATCTGAGCCAGCACTACAGGAAGAGGCCCTGAGCTGAAAAGGGAAGTTCTGCCCAGCATGAGAAGACATGAGGATTTAAAAGGAAGAGCAGCAAAGAGAAGGGAAACAACCATGGATTACAGTAAGACACACATTACAGTATTGGTTTATGTTAAAAAATCTGAGGGTTTAATGTCACTTTAAGGGATCTGCTACCGATGGCTTGGTGCCAGATAGTACAACATACCATACCTTCAGAATTCTAGTGGAGTCCACGCCTCAATAAGTCAAGGCTGTTGTGTCAGTAAAAGGGGGACCCACTCAATATTAGGCGGGTAGTCATAATGTTATGGCTGATCAGTGTAAATAATGATTCACTTTTTTGTTAGGATACCATCTCAGATAATCATTATCCCCTTGATGATGACGGCATAGTACACTGCAACATGCAGTCCACACGCACCTGTTGGATGGTCCTTCTCTGTGTATATCTGAAGTTCTCTTCTTCATATTCCTTAATTGCACACTGGGTTGAGTAATTATATGCTGATGATTTGGACTGAACATGTGAGTAGAATTAATTTCTTGATTTTTTTAAAAGTCTTTTAGTCAAAATGGCATCACATAAGCAAATGCGCTGTCTCTTTTGTCTTTTTACATATTCTCTATCCGGTTTTGGACAGCAGCCCTTCATGGTGAAGTTACATGTGAATACAGATTCTGTAGGTGCTTTTATTGTGAAGATATTCGTTCTTAAAGATCACAACAAACAGCATAGAAACACCAGCTGGTTGTTTATATTTGAGGGCTGGTAGCCTACCAAGATCTTCTCTCCATAAAAAAGCTAAGATTTAGAGTGGTTGGTTGAGACGTATCCAGCCCTCATCCAATCTGAGAACGCCTTGTATTCTAGTAGTTCTCTGAATGGCCATCGTGCCGAGTGAGCGGCCACTTATGTTTCCAGAGCAGAGGGAAAACTGCTTAGCTGGGCGCAGTACCAAGGTCCAGAAGATCTCTGTAAAACACTCTACTAACTCCAGCTGCTAAAGTGTTTTACAGGATCCTTGTGGGCAGACCAGGATCCCCGTAGGCCAAGCTGGACCAGCGTAAGTATGCAAAAAAATGTATACCTGGAGTTCAGCTATGAAACAAGTCCTTATTCATTTCAGTATCTTTAAAGTACTTTTGCTGCTTGTTCAGAATATGTAAATACTTGGTGCAATGGAGTGCTGTACATAAACAGTGCTCCAGAAAATACGCTTGGGCAACCGGTGTACCCAACTCATGATGAACAGAGCCAATCAGAGTGGCTCTGTATTATGCGATCGCTGTGAATCAATCACAACCATTACAAGTGTAAACACTAGTAGTGTTTACAAACGTTTATCACTTTCACAACAGAGGAAGTTCCCCTTCCTTACTTGTGAATGGGCTGAATGTTTGTAAACCCAGGCAGGAAGGAGTATCAAATAAGGTGAATGTGGAAGGTCTTAAAGTGCCACTGACTACCAATGAGCAGTATTCTTTACCGTTAGGGGGGTTTAAAGTGCCACTGACCAGTAATCATTGCAGGGGTTGTCTTCCCCCGCCCCCTTTATATAGAAAAAATAAATAAATAAGAGAGCGCCAAAAGGACGATTCAATAAGGTAGCTAGGTGCAAAAGATTGTCTGTTATTATACTATATTTAAAGAATAATAAAAGACATCATTTAAATCCAAAGTCTCATAGATTCATCTTTTGGACTTTCCTTTTGTTTCTCAGCTCAATCATTGAACTACATGCAGTTTAGCACATTAATTTAACTGTGAACATCATGATATCAGTACATACCTGTTTGCAAAATGTCTCAGTAAATAAACTTAAATACTGGTTAGGTAACTAATTAACTAGTTTTGCTTCTTCAGCAAGAGCAAGTGTGTCAGATGAGAGAACTGTGGCTGAGGTATGTGTGGCGGAATTTCTCTCATTGCCAAGCTTTTTTTAAATATTTATAGCTGCACATTTTATTGATTTATTTTAATATATGAATTACATTTTCAAGTTGTATAAACAGTTTCTTTATAATGTGTTAGGCTCGCTATAGCTAGGCAGAATGATGTGGGTGGGCAGGTAGGGAGGTGTCTGGCTATCCTTCAATGAGACCCTGAGACTCCACATAACACATGCCTGACACAGATTGCGTCAGAAACCCTGTATTTTAATCCCTCATTGGATGATTTTATTACTGGATGATTTTATTCCCAGGCTATTTATGGACAGTCTTTGGTGTGGCTCCCACTATTCTTGTGTGTTGGCCCCCTTTTACTGCAATGGTAAAGCTGTATTGTAGTTAAAAACGGCTTTTTGTGTGCAAATCCTGATACAGTGGTGGATCTTTAGGGCCCACTCACACTCAGACACCCTGCAGTACAACACACTTTACCGCAGAGTACCACAATGAGCTGTGTATATTTTTCTTTGACTTGCACCCCCACAATTTGTAACAAAGTGAAACCCAGTTCAGAGGGGCATATACAATATACTTTTCTGGCTAACAAATAACCTTGCAATACTTTTTTTTCAGGAAGCGACCTTAACATGCCTGACAGGTTCGCTTTAAGGCTAAGGTTGCTTTTCTATAGGCTACAATAACAGCAATCTGGTCCAGGCTCTACTGTGTATTCTGTTTTCTGTGTGAAAACATACATATGACATACATTGTTTTTCATGCATTTTGTAGAAGAAATGGAAGAACTTCCCTACGCACTGTTATCCCAAAGTGGTGGATCACGGGGTATTCCAAAACATTATGAAAGCATTGTAAAACAGCACTTCCATATTGTATACCTGGATGAGTTTAACAACAACAAGGAGCTATATGCCCCAAAGGTCCAGGCTCTCTTGTTGTGGTGGCACCTGCCTGTAGTGACGAAAGATCTTCTAGATTCTCTTCCCAATCTTAAAGTGATCTCAAGCTCTGGAGCAGGAGTGGATCATATGGATCTGAAGCTGATATCAAGTTATGGAATAAAAGTCACCAATACACCCGGTGTGGGAAATGATGCCACTGCCGATATGGGGATGGCTCTTATGCTTGCGTCTGCCAAAAATGTAGTAGAAGGTAAGATATCCATGTTGTGTCATGTTCAAGTTTATATTTTATTCTAATTTTTCTTACCCCAAGCTGGTCTGTTTCTAATGGATTATCTGCCCTGCCTGTATATTTATCACTTGAATGTCTTCTTAATTAAATGTACTGTGCTGTCTTAGTTGACCTTGGGATGGATACAGGGAACACTGCTTACCTGCACAGAGGCTGAGTGGGTCAGGATGGAGAGTGGAGGATCGGTAAATATCTGTGATATTTACTGATACTCTGTGTGCAGCACAAACACTGTAGTGATCCGCTGATTACTCCAATGAACACTTCCTGTTCATTCATGAGTTTCTGAATTGGTAGAAGCACTCAGTATAGAGGATTCTATGAAGGAATGGGAAGCCTCTATACTGAGTGCTCTCCATTCATACAGTGCTGAGGATGCAGAAAAAGAGATTGAGGTCTGTTTAGACCCACGCTTTCATTAGTTACATCAAGTGAAAAACATTTATGCTATTTTGGATTTGGCCTCCAAGTATGCACAGCATCAGGTGACGTCACACGCCTGTTGGGGGGGCACAATTTTCTGTTCTTGCCTCCGGTGTAAAAGGAGCTAGCTACGGCTCTGCTGCTCAGTACCTCAGTTTGTCTAGTACAAAAATTGTATTGTTTGTAAGGGGGAAGGTATAAATAGTAAATTACTAGGCTGTACAGGAAAGCAAAACAACATTAACAACTAAACTGCGGATTTAAATTTTACAAAATAGCTGTTCTTCTTTCTGGAGGGTGGCTACGTCTGTTCCCCATGGTCCCTGTGTGTGTTGTAAAGTAGCCACCGCTCCAAGCTCACCCCCGTGATGGACTACAATGTCAATACAAATTAGTAAACTAAAAATGTGAGATTGTAGACCATCATGGGAGTGAGCTTGGAGTGGTGGCTACACACACGGACCATGGTGTATGACCTGTGACAGGAAACTGTCTTCCACAACCTCACCTTAGTAGCAGAGTGTGGCTGTTCCTCATCCAGTTGTTTCTGTTTCAGTTAATGACTGTGTTTCAACTTACATATGCAGTTGATGATCATTAGCACCTGCTTGGTATAACTGGTTGACAATATGACAATATAAATCCATCACAAATGTAATAGTGGCAATACAAATCCTAAAGTTTACTACGCCCTCCAGAGAAAAGTTTTCCGTAAGTGAAACTATATGAGATTACATAGCTGCAGCTGGTCTGAAACTAAATCCTTCCTGTAAATATACACAAGTAGATAAGGAATGTTGGAAATCTGATAAGTAAGGGAAGAAAGATTGTCTCAGCAGACAGTTTCAAGGTCTGATCAGTGCAGGTAGGAACAAATAATATCAACTGTGTGTTTTTTTCTATAATGATAGTGTACCTTCAGTAAGTCGAACATTTATTCTAACATAACATTAACCTGAAAGTAATTTAGACATGACTTACACAACTTACTTGCTTGCTCCAATATTCAACATTATTTATGTTAAAGCACATGTAAACTTTTGAAATAAAATAGTTTTAACGGTTTTCCATTCTTTGTTACACATCATTGCCGCTGATGATCTCCTGCAGCCTCTTTGTAGCCATGTCCTGTCTATATGCACGCACTCCAGCAATGGCAGATTTCCTGAGACTGCCAAGATTCCCCTCAATGTCTGCATAATATGTGTAAAAGCAGCCACTTGTATTCTCCATCGGATGACTGGGTGACAGGAAAAGCTTCCTGGCAAGATCACCAGATGCTATTTTTTTTCATGCTGCAGATTTAAAAATATCAAAATGATGCGCTTTTTTTTTCAATAGGTAACATTTTTATTAATTTTCATGCATAGAAGAACAGAACAGAGCAAACAAGATGGAACAAGCTGGTGAATTTACAAATCATGGTGAACATCCAGTAACACTGGATACAATAAAATACATATCACAAGAAACATTCACAAGATGAATGCGCAAAAATGGTACTGGCTGTCAGTGGCGGCTGTGAGGAGGAACACGTCGCTGTCCAGATCACTGACAACCTGCCAGTGATCTGTGCAGCTGAGCGTTCCTCCTCACTGCCGCTGCTGAGTCAGTGACAGCAAGCAGCTGCAGTGGAGGAGGCCGGGACCCAGCGGCAGCAGAGAAGGAGGCCGGGGCCGGGCAGCGGCGGAGGAGGAGGCGGGACCCGGTGGAGGAGGAGGAAGAAGAGGCAAGGCCCGGTAGGGCCTGGTGGTGGAGAAGCCTGACAGTGGATCGGGGCTGACAGGTGAAAGGTGTGCAGGGGTGTGACCAGCCCACCTGAGACCCTGCAGAGCCCACCATAGAGAGTCTATGGTGGGCTCTGCAAGGTCACCCTTAGGTGGGCTGTGTGGGATCTCAGGTGGGCTCTGCAAGGGGTGTAACTAGAAATCACAGGGCCCCATACAAAATGTTGCTATGGATGCCCTGTGGTTTCTAGTTATGCCACTGGCCTCAATCCAGGGCTCCCAAATCTTATCAAATTTGGCAGGGCATTTACAACCCATATAGGTAAGTTTATACAATGGAAGGTTCTTATCTACGTCAGGCTTCCATATAGCAAGTGTCAGGGCAACACGTAATTTCCATCTCAATAATATAGCTTGCATGGCATAATATAGAGTATAAAACATACACAATTTTTAATGGAAAGTGGCATCGAGCAGGTCCGTCAATCCCAGGAGTGTCTGAGGCCCATTCTTATATGGGATTTTAGTTGGATTTACATACTATTGTAGTCATAATGTAAAAAAGGTTGTAGTGTGCCTTTAAATCACAGTACTTGTGGGACTTGTAATATTGTTGTTGGGCTTGTTAAAGTGTATTCCCTATTTACCCAGATCCTATTTTATATTTACAGGTCACAGAATTGCATGTTCGCCAGACACAAAAGAATTTGATTTTAACTGGGTGGGCGATGACATCACAGAAGCAACATTGGGCATTATTGGAATGGGCAGTATTGGCTACAGCATTGCTCAGCGGTCTAAAGCGTTTAGAATGAGAATTCTTTATTATAACAGGAACAGAAGGTGAGATGACGTTTCTCATAGCTAAAGAAGAGCTCCAGGAAAACAAATATAATTTTTAGCTTCTAATACCAGAAATGTTTTTATATTTACATATAACTCTTGTTGACTCAACTGCTGACAATCCTTATGGGAGTCTTTTTAATAAATACCACCAAAATAAATAAGAAAAATAGATCAAAAGAAATGACCAGACACAGTTTTAAAACTGAAAAAACATAACTGTATTCTGAATGCTGCAGTTTAATTAAATTAATCATGCAAATAATATTCTTGCTGATATTATCCTTAACACAGGCCTGTGGAGGAAGAATTGGCCGTGGGTGCCGAGTACTGCAATACTATGGCCGACTTGCTCCAGCAAAGTGACTTTGTGATGGTGGTCGTTAACCTGAATCCAGAAACTCACAATTTGATTGGACGTAAGCAGCTTCAACTGATGAAGTCCACAGCAACTCTTATCAACATCAGTCGAGGTACCCCAGTACATTTTCAACATACAGATGAATATTTTTACTGACTAAAATGAATTTGAAAGTTGATGTCCATAACGAATTCTTTTAGAGAAATATAGGTGTAAAAATACACTGAGTGGCCAGATTATTATGACCACCTGACGTTTGTAGGCAAATTAGCTATAATTAGCTATAATTTTGCGCTGAAGGTACTAGAGGGCCAGACCATTATAAATAGGGAAGCAGGTTGTTTACCACGACAGTAGAAGTGATTTTTTTCGGAAGATATGGGTAAACAACGCGATTTAACAGCCTTTGAACGTGGGATGATTGTTGGCACTCGGAGCCATGGAGCGAGTATCAGCAAAACAGCAGAATTCGTTAAATGTTCAAGAGCACCTGTTGTTAAAGTGTTTAAAGACTGGACTGAATCTGGGTCTGAACGTGCAAATTGTGGCCATCAGCGACTAGTCAATGTTAGGGCAGAACGGAGAGTGGCAAGACTGGTACAAGACAACAGAAGGGCAACAGTGCAGTGTCAGATTCCTCGCATCACCTTTCAACATCTCGTGGAGTCACGAGGCGGCCCAACGAAGTCATCTCGTGGAGTCATCTCGTGGCCCAACGAAGTACTGATGGGGTGGTCATAATAATCTGGCCACTCTACACTATTTGTGTAGCGAATATGAGTGTATTTCACAGCTGTGCGGGTGAAAATACTGTATGTAGGCTTCTGGTGCACTTGTAATGTGGGTTTTAAAGTCACATCATATACTATCTCGTATAACATCAGCATTGGAGTAGGAATACATAAGAGTTGTTTTTTGATAATACAATCAAAGCTTACTTGAAACAAATCCCTTTTATGCAGTAAGAGCTGTTCCATCTTCCCATCACTGTCAACATCTTCCTGGATTCCCAGCGTGCTTTGCTTCTGTTTCCCTGCTGCTTGATGTGATACAATCTCGATTTCTCAAAACTACATAGCCCACAATGCATTGCTTCCAGCAAGCAATTATGATGTAACATTGTTCAGACACTGAGTTGTAGTTCACAAGCCAGGCATTGTGAGAGTTGGGACATAAGGAAATGCACAGGGCTGAAATTGTGTCAGTGCATTGAGAGAGTACATCCTACTTCAATAAGTAAGTTTATAAACTTTGAGATCGATATGGTTATTAGGAGTGAAGTTGAATAGCAAACGATAAGACCAGGCAGGAGTTTCATTTAGCAGGTTTAATGATAACAGCAGTAGCTGGGAACAAGCAACGAGCAGTTCAAAGAACAGAGGCTCACAGGCCCAGTGGCGGAACTACCAGGGTCGCCGGTGCCACCGGGCCCTGGCGTTCCGCCACTTGGCGGGGGGCCCAGGATTGAAGAACAGGCCCCAACAGCGGCAGTGGAGTAACAACCGGGGGGCCCGATGGAGCGGCTCCTCCGAGCGCAAAGGCAGACGGACGTGCGGGAGGGGGTTGAGTCGGTCGCCAGCAGTGAAGCGGACGGGCGGGCCGGCAGTGAACACAGCCGCGAGGACCCAGCAGCCGCCATCCTGATATTACAGTGAGACCGATGTTCCCGGCCGCTGTCCCCCACGATAGTTTGTGTTTTTTTTTTACAGGTGACATGTGAGGTAAGTGCTTTCCATTATAGAACATGGAACAGAACATGGCTGAATTTGGAACTGACTATATTCATTCATGCATGATGGGACTTGTAGTTCCCTGGTTGATGTGGAGGGGTGTGCAGGGACAATGAAGGCATGCTTGTTGTAGTTGAACTATAAGTCCCAGCATGCCTTCATTATCCTTGTACACCCCCACATATAAAGGAAGAAGAGGGCCCAGCCCAGTAACCGCCGAGGCCCCGACATTGCCTCCTGGGACTACAGCTCCCAGCAGGCCAATGCTCCGCAGCGTGGGGGTGGGGGGCCCTACATGGCTTCTTGCAGCGGGGCCCTGAGGTTCCTAGTTACGCCTCTGCACAGGCCCCTTTTTAGAAGAAACTTTACAGTACAAACCATATGAGCTACAATATAATTGGCTGCTAAGGCCTATGTCACTGCAACTAACCATAAATCTGACATTCCTGAGACAGTATGTCTCCTAAGTTGTTCTAGAGCAGGGGCAGTGAATTCAAATTCAAGGAGTAGAAATCCAAATTGCGGTCCAGACAGAAGATCACTCCGTCCGTGTCCATATATCGGAGAATGGCAATTCCCCAGTCTGCTCCTGCTCTCCATCCTGATACCCTCTGCTTTGGTCCTGAGCCCCCAGAGGAGTGGCGGACCCCTAAAGCAATGGTGGACGGGGGTGGCCAGGCCCAGTATGACAGTGCTGGCTGTACCCTCCCTATAGGCTGCCCTGCAACCAATGACCGAAGCGGAGGGGGGCCTACGCAGGGTTATAGCTGGCAGTGCAGGTCCACGATCGCGACACCATTTAGTGATGGCTTTTCTAGACCCTTCTTTATGAATTCCATCCCAGCCCAAGCATATAGACTGGACACGTGTGTATGTTCTTAGTGTTCATCTAAAGTTTATCTGAATCTCTGTATAAAGTTCATGTGTGTCTATATACAGCTGCTTAACTTCTCGGACTAAATAACTCTAACTATTACATAATAATAATGTACTGTATATGCTAATATCAGCAACATGAAGTGTATGAGTTAATGTCAAAATTCCACTACAGCAGTGGGATCGAACATATGCAAATTTAATATAGAAATACATATTAATTTTTCTTTTTTGGCCAATGATACCATTTAATGTGTTACAGGTGCATTTTGGGTGTTTCACATGTGGTTTAATGCACAGCGCTTCTAAAGGAAAATACATTCCTGTTTTATTAAAGTCTTTGTTTAATACCATTTAGTGTTTTTTTCCTGATAATGGGCACTTCAAATGCTGTAAACAACATTTGTACAAACCACATTGCACTTAAAGATGGGCATGGCTCCATTCAGAAGAATGGTACAGAACTCACCATACATGTTTAACGTGTTAAAACATATGAAATTGTGCAGGTGTGATTGCACCTTATTGGATTATTAGTATGTACTAGAAAATCATATGTTTATTTCAGGCCAAGTCGTTGACCAGGATGCTTTGGTAGATGCCTTGAAATGTGGAGTTATCAAATCTGCAGCTTTAGATGTCACGTATCCACAACCTCTACCAAGGTGAGGTACCGGAATGTTACATTAAATGCAGTTATTATTTCAGCGCCCATTTACACCAATTGTGGTGCGTTCCAGAGCCCCCTCCCTACCCCAGAACAAAGGGGAACGTTTTGTGAGCGATTGCTTTGCGTTCCAGCAGCTGCTACTCTGGAAGTACCCGAGTTGGTGTGAATGGGTACCCACAAGTGGCTTCCTCTGGCTACATTTTAGGCTGGGTTCACATTTTATGCTAGTTTTTTAAGCCCGTTTTAAGCACATTTTTTTGTTCACTGAAACGTGCGTTCGACTCTCTGGCTCCATTGATTTTCTGATAGAAGGATGCTGGATAGAAGGATGTCTACGTGGGTACCTACTGTGTGAACTTCAGCCGTTTCATCAAGAACCGTCCGAAATTCACACAGTGTATGGCCAGCTTTAGATTGTTCCCTAACCAGGATTTCCCCTCTATACCCTAAGGGGCTTTGGATTAAACGTGGAGGTAAGGAAGAAAAAAAAGGAGCAACAAAAGATCTAATAAATTGTGTAGTTAGATGCAAATAATTGTCTTTTATGATCTTCTTATTCAACTGATAACAAAAGACAATCATTTAAATCTAAATGAATATAAAAAATTCTGCGCTATGGAAGCTGTCTCAAAGTGATAAATATAAAATATAAAAGATGAAAAGCTGCCATGCTAAACATATAAATAAATTAGATCAAACAGATGCACTGTGCTAATCAATAATCATAATACGTGAATAATAAAGTGCTAAATATCAAATAAATCACATATAACCAATCTAATTAATAAATACTCATAAATAGTAACATGTGTCTCTCATTGTAGAGATTAGGTGCACATTGGGAATTATAAAGTCCACCATAAATTGATGCAAAAAAGAACAATTGTGACAAAGTGCCAAGATGTAAATAACCATGAGTGCTAAGTCCTTCTTAAGGTGCCCATACACTTTACAACCCTCGCAAGACTTTTGTCTTGCGAGGGTTGTAAAGTACTTAAAAAAACGTACGATCTGCCCATCTTGGACAGGCAGATCGTACTTGCGATGACTGCAATGAGGGGCGGGCTTGCAAGGACGGCAAACGGGCAGTGTGCGCGTGCGCACACCGGCCCCTTTCGTCAGTTGTCGAACAAGCAGGCCACAAACTCGTACGAATCGTACGATTCCCGGCGGGTTTTCCAGCCTGCTTGTTCGATGGAAGACGTGCGACCGTAGAGTAGAAACGGTCGCACGCCTTCCATACACTGTACGATTCTCTTACGATCGCGGGATTTCCCGCGATTCTCGTACGAGAATCGTACAGTGTATGGGCACCTTTATAGCTGTAGTGGGCAAACTCCCGGTGCCTGTGAAACACACCGCACTCACCAGACTTCCATATTCAAAGAGGCATAACAATCCCGGATCGCAATCACAGTGAACGTTTGCTCCTCCACTCGCAATAGGAACTTCCTCCTCCACTCTGTGCTCTTTCACTAGAAAGTTTCAGGTTCAGGTGTGGTCGTTTAAAAAACGTATCCGTTCCCCAGAGAGGATAATAAACACATAGTGTAATATGCCAAAACAGGTTTTTATTTAAAAAACATTTAAAAACACTTACAAGATTCCCAGAAAAAATCGCTTTTTCAAAAAATATTCAATTCGTCATGAACAAGCCAGTCGAATAATCACACAATTAAAATCCTTCCAACTCAGCGTGTCCCAACCTCAGAGCGTGTCCTCTTCTTTCTTAGAAATAATATTTTTTGAAAAAGCGATTGTTTATGGGAATCACCTGTCAGTGTGTTCTGCTCGTGCACGCGTGAGGGGACAGCGGAGCCCGGAATAGAAGGTACCAGTGGTGGAGGGGGGGGTGCACACTGCAGGGCAGCACATACAAGCGGTTGGACGGCTATAGAGCCGCCGATCGCTTGTATGTGCAACAGCCATTACCGGCTGTTTACACCTGCTAGTGTGGTCTGCTCGTGCGTGCGTGACTGGAAAATAAAAAGCCGTGTATTTACATCGCCCCGCCGGAAGGAGCTTGCTGTCCGTCCGTTTTTTTTCAATGGCGGACGGCAAGTGGGTAAGAACAGTGATGCTAAGTAAAGTGAGGCAATGGTGGCTCTTTTATAACAAAGCTGACAGATTGTACATAGTTCTGAAGCACAACAGGGTACAAATACTTTACAGCAAATAACTGCCTCCCCCAGTGTCCACCCAAAACAAAAACTAAAATAGTTTTAGGTTGACCCACATCTGACCCTTTAATGTGCCCTCTTGTCACAGTGTATGAAGCAGTGAGCACTCCATTTAACAAGTCCACCTTGTTGTAAGATATAGATAGCTGTAGCTGCACAGTGCGTCCACACATAGTGAGCCATCCCCTCGCTGTTGCTATCATTATTTGGGAACTCCTAGTACCTTGGAACTAGTAATTGGAAGTGAAGCTGATTGAGGCAGCACCTGCCATTTCCTGATATTTCTCGCCATTTCACTGTACACTCCGCAGCTACACCCACCCACCCACCTCACAGACAGCAGGCACGTCACCACTGCCTATACCATTGATGGCGAACGTTTTTGAACCCAAGTGCCCATACTGCGACGCAAAATCAATTTATTTATCTCAAAGTGCCAGCGGTGAAAATAAGTATAGTATTGTATTGCAGCTTGGGCGCTGGGCTTTAAAAACATTCAACATCACTGCCTTAGGCAAAACTGAATAGCGCTGTGTATGTTTTATTATGTCTTTTATTAATATGGTTATTATTACTACAACAACTGCTGCTATTAAAAAGTATTAACCCCATCATTACATTACTGCTAGTTGCTATTAAATAATTCTTACTATTTTTATTTGTCTGCAGAGATCATCCTTTGCTAAAGATGAAGAATCTAACTCTGACACCACATATAGGAATTGCAACAGATAAGACAAAAAGACGAGTAGCTGAAAAGGTTGTACTGAGTGCAATAGGCATCATAAAAGGTCTGCCTGTAACCGACATAGTGGATGTCCTGTAACAGCCTTTCATTTTTACAGAATACACTCAGAAAATAAAAAAATGGTGAATACTTCCCACTGTTGTGTAAAATTCTTAAAGCGGACCTTTACCCATATCTTTAAAATAACAACAAACACACCTTTAGAACTGTTTAGTAATGACAATATACAACTTCTATACTTCTAGATAATAGCAGGCTTTGTAGATAATTGCCGGCTTTGTATTCTTTGCATACCTTATTTCTCTTTTCTTCCCCAGTCTTCTGGCAGTGCCCATGTTTACTAAGGGCAGATTACCTCCATTTACCTCCTGGATTTCCAGCACATGTGATTAGGACATGTGACCATGCACATCATCTCAGGGGAGGAAAATGCTTTTTCCCGAGATCTCCTGAGATTACAGATGAGATTTCCGAGCAATGATCTGCTGATGACACAGCAATCCGAGTGTGCATTGCTTTGACAATCTGAAGTAATTTTGCCCTTATAAAACAGGAAGTGAATGCTCTGCAAGTGTAAGTATTTCAAAATCACAGCATTTTACACCTGACATGTCTATGTTATTATTAATCATCATACATAAAGGGATGCATTGGTAGAATTGGATTTTTGGAGTGTAAAGGTCCGCTTTAAAAGGAAACACGTACTAATAGAGGCTCCTAGTGCTGATCACGCTTATGAAAATATTGGTTCTATGGTCATGTTGATCCAGTGGCTTAATACTTTCTAATACACAGAATATATGTGCAGAAAAGTGCTCTGACTTAACTTTCTTGTTTTCTTTGCTTGTTTTGGGTCAGTGACACAGAAAATATGAAAGCCAGTAGGGTTTTTGAAGAGGTTCCCATACTGTAGTATCTGTACTCCAGGGGTATTTCTGCTTATGGAATGAACCACTTTGTTACCAGAGCATTTTTTGGGTAGAAAAAAAACAGTTATTTTTTTTCTGAAAGCAGAAGTTCTGTAGATATATATGTCGTGCAATATTTACACAAATTGATATTTTTAGGAAAACAAATACACTAAAATGAACTTTAGTGCACAAAATCACAATTTACTACCCAATTTTTTATAAAATGTAAAAGAGGGTTGTGGTGGGTAAACGGATACCAAAGTGCTGGTGTCCATTCTTCTACTTATGTTTCAAGGCAGTAGCCATCCGTCGACAACCGTTGCACCCACCAATGCAACAGCAGCTCTGAGTGCGGTGGGTATATGGACTGTAGCCTAATGGAAATGACAACTCCTTTTTATGAAGACATTGGGGGTTATTGTCCCTAGTGTCAGCTATGAATCCCACTGAAGCTGATGAATCACATAGCATGCTTCAACTGCTTCTTCTCTGGCCACAGCAGCCGGAAGAATGACAGCCCGAAACCAGAAGACAAAATCATCGTTGCTTCTGGGTTCATTCACTGGAGGTGCCACAGAAAGCACCAAGAATGTCTGAGCCAAGTCCAAACTGCATTGTTGCCAAACATGGACAGGAATCTAGATCCAATTTCCTTGAGTGCCCAAATGCTCAGGAAAATGCGTAGGTTTAAACTACCCTTAACCACTTTGGGGCCGCAATACGTCTATAGACGGCGGCCTGCAGAAGTGGTTAAAACAAGCCAATGATGTCTGTTAAAGTACAAGCGATCCGGCGTCTGTACAGCTGCCGGATCGTTTGTACCGAACGCCGCTGTCCCCTCTCCAGACCCACGCCGGGGCCCGCCGCTGGCTTCCCCGGGACCGGCTCTGCGGATCTCCCTGCAATGATCGGAGAAAGATCCAGCGGCTTCTAGCTGCTGATCTCTCCTCCGATTACTGGACCCAGAAGTGATGCGTATTACATTACTTCCGGTGTCACTATTTACATTCTCCTCCTTCTTAGAGTCAGGAGAAGAAGCTGGGGAAGTAGATCTCTGCTTCCTCAGCTTCTTTGGGGTCCCTTGGTGACATTAGGGGTCTTATAGACCCCTGAATTCTCCATAAAGGGGACCGGTCACACCCTATCTGCTATTACATAGGGTGCTTGTTAGCTCCCTATGTGATAGCAATAGGAAGCTAACAATCACTTACATTTTTTTTGAGTCCCCACATACACACGCAAACACGCATCGGTGCGCATACGTGCGAAACCGACAATTGTGGTACACGTTACATATCGCCGCGAACGTCGGAGTTCTAGCCCTGTCAATCACTGTTAGCACTAAACTGATGAGTGGTTAAAGTGTTTAAAGTGTTGCCTATGGGAAATTTTGGGTATTGAAGTTTTTTGCGGCTTCACGGGCGAACGCAGTTTTAACCTTCCTGGCGGTATTCCCTGGTGTGGTTTGGGGTTGATTTTCAGTACCAAGAGCGGTAACCCCGAGCCACACTCGGGATTGCGCAAAAGTGTCACTTACCTTGTCCCTGCGAGCCCGCGGTGTCCCCTGCTGGGTGCGCCCGGCCGATGCCGGCTTTCAGTTTCGTTTTCAGGTGTCACAAAATACACAGAATACAATGTGATCTGCCAAAATTACATATATGTATCAAACTATTTCACTTAAATTTTGCCCCTAGAGCTTTGTCCAGTGCCCTGCCTGCACTTTTACTGTACTCTATTGACTGAGGTATGGATCAGGCAGCGCCCCCAGAATTATTTGGCATGCTAAAATCCTGCATAATCATACCGCCCGGGAGGTTAAGGCTTGACATGTTTGGTATCTAATTACCCTACATGATCCCATCTTTCATATTTTACCAAAAAATTGGGTATTATATTCTGTTTCTATGCACTAACTTTTTATTTAGTTTATTTTATCCTAAAAATATTGGTTTGATAAACATTTGCGCAAATACCGTGCGACATAAAAAAATTCAACTAGCATCTTTTTATTCTACATGGCCTTGGCTTTCAGAAAATATATAATTGTTTTGGAGTCTGGAGCTGTTTTCTAGCCAAAAATGTATATTGTTTCATGTGTGCGCAAGTAGTAAGAAATTGCTCCAGACAGCAAGTGGTTAATAATCTGCAACATAGCTTTTGCTGCCTCATAAAATGTTTTTGAACATTGATCTTCTATATATTTAAAAATACATTTTCGTGCTGGAAAAAATATGAGAGCATGAGATATGTCAAAACATAGAAAGGTAACAGAATTGGCCACCAGTAGTCAGAACAATTTGATATTTTATGAAAAATTACATAAATCACAAAGGCTTTAAGCACTAAAAATATATATTGTACAAAGTAGGTATGCACCGATACCAAGTACCGTAATCGGTACAAGTATAGACACTTTTCCAGCTCCAAGACTAGACTAGAGACAAATTCAACAGTTAGTAGGCAGCTGTCATTTGTAAGGAGCACACGGAGCTCCTGGGATTTGTACATCTCTGTTTTAAAATGTAATATTGTGTATATATAAATATAGGGATGCACCGATACCATTTTTCCAAGTACAAGTACTAATACTAGCCCAAGTATTTACAGATACAAGTACTGATACATTTTTGTTTATTGTGACACTTTCTCTAAAACAATACAGACTAATGATTTCAGGACAGTGGTGGAGTGCCAGAGCCAGAGCTGCAACCTCTGCAACCCCGGTAGTTCTCGTGAAAATGCCAAGTATCGGCACTGGTATCTGAACATCCATATCCTGTATATTAATAATATGTAAATGTTTTGTAAGAGTTAATAAAATACACACACATTTTAGATTTATCAGGCATCACACATCTGGACCCCATGCCTTGTACTCACACCGAGACAAAATGAAAAGTCACACAAGAGCAATGAGTTTACAGCTTCATACAATAAGTGTAAATATGGGAGCACTGTCGTGAATCACTTTTGCTGATCTAAACTGGTCATAGTTACTGATTCTATGCTGAATGCAGAACTTGTCTCACATGAGAAGGTTTGTCAAAGGACAGAAGGATGTACTCAGAGCCAGGAGGCTGCAGGCCGTATTGCTGAAAACAGAACTTTAAACAGCGCCCCCTAGTGGTAGCCAGGAGAAGCTTGTGCATAGCAAAGACAGATTCACTTACTCGGCAAGGCCATACTGCGGGAAACTGCATTCATTATTATACAGAATGTACTATAGTGCCAACAGTTTGCGTAGCGCTTTACAATATAAGGAAGACATTACAATCACAATACAATTCAAGACAAGATGGTAAGGAGGGCCCTGCCCTTGAGAGCTTACAATGTAAAATTCTGTAAAGGGTAGCCCATTACATTGCCATTGTTTTATTGGCTGCACGACTACAAAAAAATGTTTTTTTGAAAAACTGTACAGTGGCTGTGCTTTAAAAAGGAAATAAAGCTAAACCTTTTATTTGGCTTTAATTCTCTTTTGGGTCACAGGTGTAGATTCACTAATGTACTCCTATGACCCAAACTCAGCATATAGTGGCCTACTGCACGCTATATGCTGACAGCGCAGAGCCACAGTGCAGCCGGGAAGGATCCTGACAATATTGTCGGGATCCACATGGCTGCCTGATTGACAGCTGGCTCTGCCTCTTTAGAGCCAGAGCCAGCTGTGCCCACCCCTTCCCTGTCTGTATCTCCAATGAGCGCTGGAGGAACAGAGAGGGAAGGAGGGAATCTCTCCGAGGAGTGATGACTGACAGTGACTGCTCCCATCATAGAAGAGACAGCGAGCCGAGTGATTATCAGTTACATGACCGCTCAGATCTCAGTATAAAGAGCCAACGTGTGACTGCAATGTCCTATGCCAATACTTTTTTAATATTTATCTACTGTTTAACACTCTTGTGCACCCCACAATTGCAGAGTAACAGCATACCTTTACTATTCCACCACCTGCAATAACAGGAAAGGACTAATTTCGGTGTATGTAGGAAGTACTGAGAGTCCCAAAGTCAGTATGCGGTGGCATAGAGAGACTTCCCTATCAGTCTCATCCCTCTCCATACACTGCCCCATTGTTCACTTATCAGTACAGGTGATGGAACAATAAAAATGTGCTGGCTATAGGATGCGGTAAGAGAACACTTTATTTTCATTATATATTAGCACTTTTGTCTACAAATCTATTCAACTAGTGGCCATGTTTACTGATTTTAGTTAAAAAGTGGGAGTCGGCAACCCTACTTACTCATCACAAAGTCCGAGGCCTTCTCCTAGGTCCATAAGCATGCACTCTACCATGAAGAAAACCTCCACCAGCCCCGAAATGTTTCTTGCAATCCAGGCAGGCTGCCCCATAACAGACAATGGATGTCACTGCATAAAACATAAAAAACAAAAACACCGGGCGCCTTTCCTATCATAAAATAATCATTTTATTGTGCAAAAAGAAATGTGTAAAATGATTGTACTCACAATGGAGGCAGGTTAAAAACGTATTGGACATCAAATCCTAGAAGGCATTCCAAGTGGGGAAATCAAAGAAGCAGTTCGAAGGCAATCCAAACGCTCTGCTTGAACCAGCAGGAACAAGCTGACACAGCTGAATGCGTTTTCGGAGACAACCCTTCTTCAGAGCTGGACCAGCCTGTGGCTAGCAGAGTCTTGCAATGCCTCGTGGGTCTTGTAGTTCCACAACAGCTGGAGTGTCAAGGTTGCCTATCCCTGCCCTTGAGACATGATCCCTTGAAGTACCTTCACAGATAGCACTTAAAGAGACCCCGCTGGCAGACTATTCATTTAATTAAAATATTTCCAATACACTCATATGGACATTTACTGTATTTTTGGGGATGTTATTTATTATCTTTAAAAGCCTCCCTTGTGGAGACTTCTGTTTGTTGCCGCCATCTTGGATGTGATGTCAGCAGGCCCAACAACCATACACTGGGTACATGCTGTGCGTGCATAATTCCACCCACTAGATGGAGCAGAGGAGCATATTCCAGTGCTCCTCAGCTCCATCTAGTGGCAAGAATGCTGTGCTGGGCTGAAGAATTTCAAATTGGTCCCCAAGAGTCAGGAATACATTCCTATTCTCCCCACTCCCAGCCGTGTAATACACGAGTGACCTGCAGGTGGCGATGTGCTCACTTGTTTTTAGAAGAGAACTTATGCATATATATATATAAAATAAGAGAGCGCCAAAATGATGATTCAATAAGGTGGTTAGGTGCAAAAGATTGTCTGTTATTATCCTGTATTCAAATTATAATAAAAGACAATCATTTCGATCCAAATATCCTATAGATTAATCTTTGGCCTTATCTTTTCTTCTTCAGCTCAATCATTGAACTACATGCAGTTTAGCACATTTATTGAACTGTGAACATCTTGATATCAGTACATGCGTGTTTGCAAAATGTCTCAGTAAAGAAACTTATATAGCCGGTTAAGTAACTAATTAACTCCTTTTGCTTCTTCAGCAAAGTCTTAGTGTGTCAGATGAGAGAACTGTGGCTGAGGTATGTGTGGCTGAATTTCTCTCTTTGCCAAGCTTTTCTTTTATATTTATAGCTGCACATTTTATTGATTTATTCAAATATATGAATTACATTTTCAAGTCATATTACCATTTATTTATAAGGTGTTAGGCGCGCTACAGCTAGGCAGAATTATGTGTGTGGCCGCTGGCCAGGCAGGGAGGTGCCTAGCTACCCTTCAATGAGACCCTGAGACTCCGCATAACACATGGCTGACACAGATTGCATCAGAAACCCTGTATTTTAATCCCTCATTGGAGGATTTTATTACAGGATGATTTTATTCCCAGCGTGAGCACAGCTACAACCACAACACTTACTTGTACCAGGCTATTTATGGACAGTCTTTGGTGTGCCTCCCACTATTCTTGTGTTAGGTGTTGGCCCCCTTTTACTGCAATGGTAAAGCTGTATTGTAGTTAAAAACGGCTTTTTGTGTGCAAATCCTGATACAGTGGTGGATCTTTAGGGCCCACTCAGACACCCTGCGGTACCACACACTTTAGCGCAGAGTACCACAATGAGCTGTGTATATATTTATTTGACTTGCACCCCCACAATTTGTAACAAAGTAAAAACCCGGTTCAGAGGGGCATATACAATATACTTTTCTGGCTAACAAATGTAATAGCCTTGCAATACTTTTTTTGACCGGTTTGATTTAAGGCTGCTAAGGATGCTTTCCTATAGGCTACAATAACAGCAATCTGGTCCAGGCTCCACAGTGTATTCTTCTTTTTTTTTGTTTTCCTTTCTCTCTAATCTTCTTCTCTCTCTCCCACTCATGGCATTCTTCCTGTGCTCCTTTTATAGGAGCAGAGGATAAATACTACATGAAATGAAATGGATCTAAGAGAAATAGACTTGAATAAAGGATAAAAGCATGTGGGAAGATATGTATTTAAATATAGTCTATTAGAAGTGTAAGATTATGGTGATCTCTTATGGATGGAGTGTTTGGGGAAAAGAGGAAGTGAAAATAATAAGTATTATGTAATTGAATGAATGTATATGTTTAAGGAAACTACTTTTTATGTATTTAAATGTATATGTATATTTGTATATATGTTATTTGGAAAAATGTAATAAATATATATTGAATGGAAAAAAAAAACGGCTTTTTGTGTGCAAATCATGATTCAGTGTTGGATCTTTAGAGCTCACTCAGACACCCTGTGGTACCACACACTTTACCACAGAGCACCACAATGAGCTATGTATACATAACTTGCATCCCAACACATATCCAGTGTATCATAGATCATGAGCTAGTTCTTTATTGTGTTAGAGCCTACTTAAAAAAGTTCCTTGCTTTACCAAGGGCTCAACTTCCTTGATATTGGGGCTAAGCCTGCCCTATTGGATAGGTTGGGGTAAGGCCCAAAAGCAATGCAGTCAAGCCTTTGTAACAAAGTGAACCCGTTTCAGAGGGGCATATACAATATACTTTTCTGGCTAACAAATGTAATAGCCTTGCAATACTTTCTTTTAGGAAGAGACTTTAACATGCCTGACAGGTTCGCTTTAAGGCTAAGGTTGCCTTTCTGTAGGCTACAATAACAGCAATCTGGTCCAGGCTCTACTGTGTATTCTGTTTTCCGTGTTAAAACATACATATGACATACATTGTTTTTTTACATACATTTTGTAGAAGAAATGGAAGAACTTCCCTACGCACTGTTATCCCACAGCGGTGGATCACGTGGTCTTCCAAAACATTATGAAAGCATTGTAAAACAGCACTTCCATATTGTATACCTGGATGAGTTTAACAACAACAAGGAGCTATATGCCCCAAAGGTCCAGGCTCTCTTGTTGTGGTGGCACCTGCCTGTAGTGACGAAAGAACTTCTAGAGTCTTTTCCCAATCTTAAAGTGGTCTCAAGCTCTGGAGCAGGAGTGGATCACATGGATCTGAAGCTGATATCAAGTTATGGAATAAAAGTCACCAATACACCCGGTGTGGGAAATGATGCCACTGCCGATATGGGGATGGCTCTTATGCTTGCGTCTGCCAAAAATGTAGTAGAAGGTAAGATATCCATGTTGTGTCATGTTCAAGTTTATATTTTATTTTCAATTTTCTTACCCCAAGGTGATCTGTTAGCAAACTTTCTAATGGAGTATCTGCACTGCCTGTATATTTATCAGTTGAATGTCTTCATAATTAAATGTACTGTGCTGTCTTAGTTGGGATGGATACAGGGAAGACTGCCTACCTGCTCAGCAGGGCCATAGGAAGGCACTCGCCTCGGGCTCAGCTGCAAGGGGGCGCAGCCAGGGCCGGCCTTTGGGGTGTGTGAGCACAGGGCGCCATGACAACAGGGGCACCAAGCAGCCAACACAGCCTCGGCATTGGGGCAGCAGGGAGCAGAGGGGCGGCACACTCTGCAGATGCCTTACATCACTTCCCGTTCATTCATTAGTTTCTGAATAGGTAGAAGCACTCAGTATAGAGGATTCTACCCATTCATAACTGGATCATAGTAAATATTTTACTATTTCCAGTTTGTGAATGAATGGAAAGCCTCTGTACTGAGTGCTCTCCATTCACACAGATAAATGAACGGAAACTAAAAACGCTTTAATTAGTTTCGTCAAGCGAAAAAAAAATTATGCTATTTCGGATTCGGCCACCGGCACGTTCTGCTCATGCACGCTACCATCCTGGTGGTGGGGTGCATGACTTCACATGATCCCAAGAATGCACGGCGTCAGGTGACATCACACCATTTTCTGTTCTTGCCTCGGGCGCAAAAGGAGCTAGCTACGGCTCTGTTGCTCAGTACTTCAGTTTGTCTAGTACACAAATTGTATTGTTTTTAACAAGGAAGGTATAAATAGTAAATTACTAGGCTGTACAGGAAAGCAAAACAACATTAACAACTAAAATGCAGAGTTAAATCTTAAAAATGCCTGTCCTTCCTTCTGGAGGGTGGCTACTTTTGTTCCCCATGGTCCCTGTGTGTGTTGTAAAGTAGCCACCGATTTAAGCTCACTTCCATGATGGACTACAATCTCAATACAAATGAATAAACTAAACATGTGAGATTGTAGACCATCACAGGAGTGAGCTTGGAGGAGCTTTTACATGTATGACCTGTGACATGAAACGGTCTTCCACAACCTCACCTTAGTAGCAGAGTGTGGCTGTTCTTCATCCAGTTGTTTCTGTTTCAGTTAATGACTGTGTTTCAACTTACATATGCAATTGATGATCGTTAGCACATGCTTGGTATAACTGGTTGACAATATGACAATACAAATACAAATGTAAATCTAAGAGTGGCATTACTCACACAGGGCTTGGCGAACAAATTGCCTGGGAGCTAAGTGGCGTAAAAAATTTGGATTTGAACTGTTTGGGATATATTGAGTGCTTGATTTTTTGAATACTTGTTGTCTCCCTTCCTTTTTAGACCCTTTTTTAGTATTTAAAAACTCTTTTTCCTTTACCTAAAGTTTACTACACCCTCCAGAGAAAAGCTTTCAGTATGAAACTTTATGAGATTACATAGCTGCAGCTGGTCTCAAACGAAATCCTTCCTGTAAATACACACAAGTAGATAAGGAATGTTGGAAATCTGATAAGTAAGGGAAGACAGATAAGGAAAGAAATATTGTCTCAGTAGACAGTTTGAAGGTCTGATCAGTGCAGACAGAAACCAATCATATCAACTGTGTGTTTTTTTTCTATAACGATAGTGTACCTTCAGTAAGTCGAACATTTATTGTAACATAACATTAACCTGAAAGTAATTTAGACATAACTTACACAACTTACTTACTTGCTTGCTCCAATATTCAACATTATTTATGTTAAAGCATATGTAAACTTTTGAAATAAAATAGTTTTCACGGTTTTCCATTCTTTGTTACACCTCATTGCCGCTGATGATCTCCTGCAGCCTCTTTGTAGCCACGTCCTGTCTACATGCACGCACTCCAGCAATGGCAGATTTCCTGAGACTGCCAACAGAATACGGCAGGGGAGAATTTATCAGAACTGGAGCAGACATTATCTGGAGCAGTTGTCCATAGTAGCCCATCAGCTTCTCTCTTCAGTTTGTTCAGTTAAGCTTTATAAATGAAGGAGAGAAAATGATTGGTTGAGATGGGCAACTGCTCCAGATTCTGTCTCCTTGACGTTTCATAAATTCCCCTCAATGTCTGCATAATATGTGTTAAATCAGCCACTTGTAGTCTCCATCGGATGACCTGGTGACAGGAAAACAACCCAAGAGCAGAACTGGGAGACTGGGACAGACAGCTTCGTGGCAAGATCACCAAATTATTTTTTTATTCAAGCTGCGGATTTAAAAATAGTAAAATAACTCAGGAAGTTTTTTTTTTGTTTCAATTAGGTAACATTTCTATAAAATTTCATGCATAGAAGAACAGAACAAAACAAACAAGATGGAACAAGCTGGTGAATTTACAAATCATGGTGAACATCCAATAACACTGGATACAATAAAATAAATATCACAAGAAAAATTCACAAGATCAATGCGCAAAAATGGTACTGGCTGTCAGTGGCGGCTGTGAGGAGGAACACGTCGCTGTCCAGATCACTGACACCCTGCCAGTGATCTGTGCAGCTGAGCGTTCCTCCTCACTGCCGCTGCTGAGTCAGTGAGAGCCAGCAGCTGCGGTGGAGGAGGCCGGGACCCGGCAGCAGAGGAGGAGGAGGCGAGGCCCGCCGGCGACCGAGGAGGAGGGGCCCGGCGGTGGAGAAGGCTGGCAGTGGATCGGGGGTGAGAGGTGTGCAGGGATGTGACCAACCCACCCGGGACCTTGCAGAGCCCACCATAGAGAGTCTAAGGTGGGCTCTGCAGGGTCACTCTCAGTTGGGCTGTGTTGTATCTCAGGTGGGCTCTGTAAGTGACATAACTAGAAATCAAAGGGCTCCATACAAAATTTTGCTATGGTGCCCTGTGATTTCTAGTTACACGCTTGGCCTTGATCCAGGGATCCCAAAACGTATCAAATTTGGCAGGGCAGTCACAACCCATATAGGTAAGTTTATAAAATGGAAGGGCCTTATTAACTTCAGCCTTCCACATAGCAAGTGTCAGGGCTATGTCCATCTCAATAATATAGCTTGCATGGCATAATATAGAGTATAAAACATACACAATTTTTAATGGAAAGTGGCATCGAGCAGGTCCGTCAATCCCAGGAGTGTCTGAGGTCCATTCCTTTATGTGATTTTAGTTGGATTTACATACCATTGTAATCATGTAAAAAAAGGTTGCGATGTCCTTTTTAATCACAGTACTTGAGAATAGTGTTGTTGGGCTTGGTAAAGTGTATTCCCTATTTACCCAGATCCTATTTTATTTTTACAGGTCACGGAATTTCATGTTCACCTGACACAAAAGACTTTGATTTTAACTGGGTGGGCGATGACATTACAGAAGCAACATTGGGCATTATTGGAATGGGCAGTATTGGCTACAGCATTGCTCAGCGGTCTAAAGCGTTTAGAATGAGAATTCTTTATTATAACAGGAACAGAAGGTGAGATGGCGTTTCTCATAGCTAGAGAAACAAATATCATGTTTAGCTTCTAATAGCAGAAATGTTTTAATATTTATATGTAACTCTTGTTGACTTAACTGCTGACAATCCTTATGGGAGTCTTTTTAACAATTACCACCAAAATAAATAAAAAAATAGATCAAAAGACATGACCAGATACAGTTTTAAAACTGAAAAAACATAACTTAATTCTGAATGCTGCAGTTTAATTAAATTAATCACACAAATAATATTCTTGCTGATATTATCCTTAACACAGGCCTGTGGAGGAAGAATTGGCCGTGGGTGCCGAGTACTGCAATACTATGGCCGACTTGCTCCAGCAAAGTGACTTTGTGATGGTGGTCGTCAAGCTGACTCCAGAAACTCACAATTTGATTGGACGTGAGCAACTTCAACTGATGAAGTCCACAGCAACCCTTATCAACATCAGTCGAGGTACCCCAGTACATTTTCGTCATACAGATGAATATTTTTACTGACTAAAATGAATTTTATCTTCATAACGAATTATTTTAGAAAAATATAGGTGTAAAAATATATATTTGTGTAGCGAATATGAGTGTATTCACAACTGTGCGGGTGAAAATACTGCCTGTAAGTTTCTAGTGCATTCTCGATTTCTCAAAACTACATAGCAAGCAAGCAATGATGATGTAACATTGTTCAGACACTGAGTTGTAGTTCACAAGTCAGGCATTGTGAGAGCTGTGACACAAGAAAGTCCATATTCACAGGCTTGACTAAAAGTGTGTCAGTGCATTGAGAGAGTACATCCTACTTCAATAAGTAGGTTTATAAACTTCAAGATCGATATGGTTATTTGGAGTGAAGTTGAATAGCAAAGGATAGGACCAGGCAGAAGTTTCATTTAGCAGGTTTATAGCTGTAGCTGGGAACAAGCAAAAAGCAGTTCAAAGAACAGAGGCTCACAGGCCCCTTTTTATAATAAACTTTACAGTACAAACCATATGAGCTACAATATCACTGGCTGCTAATGCCTACGTAATTGCAACTAACCATAAATCTGACATTCCTGAGACAGTATGTCTCTTAAGTTGTTCTAGAGCAGGGGTAGTGAATTAGAATTCAAGGAGGTCCCAAAACAAGGTTATGGTTTTTGTCTGGGCAACGAAATTACCTAGAATTCCTAGATCTACAATGTTCATTCACAAACGGGAGGGAGGCCTCGGCCTTCCCAACTTTCACAAATATTACCAAGCAGCGCAAATAGCCCCACTGCTGTGGCTCTTCCAAACCTCACAAGGGCCACTATGGGTCGACCTGGAGGCCTTATCCTGTCCTGAGACCTCCATACGCTCCCTGCCATGGTTACCCGCCAGACTCCGACCTTCTACTGTGAGTCCCTTTCTAACCCACACCCTTTCACTATGGGACACTACCAAATACTGCAGCAAACTACAATCCCCTCATCGGCCATTACTCACCATCCTGGGCAACCCGTTGTTCCCACCGGGCCTTGAATCACCCTTTGCATTTAACTGGTGGTCTTCACATGGCCTGACTTACTTATGCGACCTGTGGTGGAAAGTTCAGTCCGTAGTTGGGAATACTATAAAGATGAAATGCAAGCCCCAACGTCCAAGTACTTCCGGTACTTACAACTCCGACACTGGGCTGCTTCGCTCCTCCCATCATCCCTACCCCGGACTGGCATGACCATGTTCGAGCAGGTATGCAGACGTAACCCTACCGCCCCCAAATTGATATCACTAGTCTACTCCCATCTGAACTCATTAACCTCCCCCTCACAACACAACTACATCTCTAAGCGGGAGCGTGACCTTGGGGCAGCCCGATGCCAGAGGCCTAGCACCAGATCTGTTCTTCTATGGCTACATGTACTATTAATGTGACCTCACTGGAGACTGCTTTCAAATCTCTTACTGGATGGTACCTGGTACCTTCCAGACTAGCTCATCTGCACCCGACACACTCGGCCACCTGCCTGATTTTGGACTAAAATATTCCGACTATTGAGCAACATATTCTCTATACCAATTGCACGGGACCCCTGGTTGGCTCTTTTGCATCTCAAACCCTCGAACCTCACCAGAAACCAACACCGCTTGGCCACCTATGTAGTGCTGGCTGCCAAGCAGGCGATCGCCTCGGCTTGGAAAAAGCAATTTGTGCCATTTGAAGAAGTCAAGTGGCGGATGGACTTCTTTTCCTAAACGAAAAATTGACGAGTATTTTTCTGGATACCAATTAACAGTTTGCGAAGATCTGGCAACCATGGATTGACTATGCACATCCTACAATGTCCCCAGACAGTCTAACGTCTCTCTAGACTCTGGACCTCTCTCTGCTAATTTTAGAACCTCAATGCCTCCCCCTCGACTCCTCTACATCCTTCCTCCCCCAGATTTACTGGACTCTTCTTCTTTCCTCCATTTCTCAGCTCCTTCTGTGAGCGGCTCTCTTTCTTTTTTCAATGCAGTTTACAGATTATGCAAGTGTATACCTAAACTGATGCATCTCATGACATTCCGATACATGTTTATGCCTTATACGTGTACACAATTATGTCTTTTCTACTGTAAGCTGCTTGATGATTGTATTGGAAAATTCTAATAAAAAGTTTGAAATAAAGAAAAAAATTCAAGGAAGCCCGGTGGGTGAAATTTTCACCAAGTAGAGATCCAAATCACGGTCCGGACAGAAGATCACTCCGTTCATGTCCATACCGCGGTCCACCCTTTAGGCTGCATTCACATCAGTTGCTGCACTACATCGCACAGCTGCCAGTGTGTGTTCCAAGGCACAGTGCTGATGTGCCGATCTCGATGCATCGCACTGTTTGTTTTTTTTAGACATTTTTAGAACTCCCTCCTTCCTGTTTACATACACGAGCATTAGAATGTTCATTCTAATCAAATGGCAGGGGTGGCAGGGTTGTTTAAAAAAAAATAAAAAAATATATATATATATATGTGACAGCCATTGGAGGTGACAGGTTCTCTTTATAGGGAGAGCAGGGGTCTATCACAACTCTCAAACAGGAAGCGCTGTGAGTACAGTGCTTTCTGCTTCAATCAGCACAGAGCAGATTGGGGAATGGACATTCCCCAGTCTGCTCCTGCTCTCCATCCTGATACCCTCTGCCTTGGTCCCGAAGACTGTACCCTCCCTATAGGCTGCCCTGCCTAATGTAATTGTTTGCTAGGGAGCCAGTGGTCCTAGCAACCAATGACGGAAGTGGAGGGGGGCCTGCGCTGGGTTATAGCTGGCAGTGCAGGTCGGCAATTGCGACACCATTTAGTGATGATTCTACCCCAACCCAAGTACATAGACTGGACACGGGCCGAGTGTGTATGTTCTTAGTGTTCATCTAAAGTTTATCTGAATCTCTGTATAAAGCTCATGTATGTCTATATACAGCTGCTTAACTTCTAGGACTAAATAACTTTAACTATTACATAATAATAATGTACTGTATATGCTAATTAATATCAGCAACATGAAGTGTATGAGTTAATGTCAAAATTCCACTACAGGCGTGGGATAGAACATATGGAAATGTAATATAGAAATACATATTAATTTTTCGTTTTTGACCATAGATACCATTTAATGTGTTACAGGTGCATTTTGGGTGTTTCACATGTGGTTTAATGCACAGCGCTTCTAAAGGAAAATACATTCCTGTTTTATTAAAGTCTTTGTTTAATACCATTTAGTGTTTTTTTCCTGATAATGGGCACTTCAAATGCTGTAAACAACATTTGTACAAACCACATTGCACTTAAAGATGGGCATGGCTCCATTCAGAAGAATGGTACAGAACTCACCATACATGTTTAACGTGTTAAAACATATGAAATTGTGCAGGTGTGATTGCACCTTATTGGATTATTATTAGTAGGTACTAGAAAATCATATGTTTATTTCAGGCCAAGTCATTGACCAGGATGCTTTGGTAGATGCCTTGAAATGTGGAGTTATCAAATCTGCAGCTCTAGATGTCACGCATCCAGAACCCCTACCAAGGTGAGGTACCGGAATGTTACATTTAATGCAGTTATTATTTCAGGGCCCATTCACACCAACTGTGGTGCGTTCCAGAGCAGCAGCTGCTGGAATGCACATCAGTCGCTCACAAAGCTTCCCCCTTCGTTCTGGGTCGAGAGGGGGGTGTGTCAGTGCATTGAAGTCAATGGCACCGCAAACTACGCCCCCTGGCCGCAGTGCAATTGCATGCAGTGCCATTGACTTCAGTGCACCGCCATGGCTCCTCCCACCCCAGAACGAAGGGGGAAGTTTTGTGACCGATTGCTGTGCATTCCAGCAGCTGCCACTCTGGAACGCACCCCAATTGGTGTGACTGGGCCCTCACAAGTGGCTGCCTCTGGCTACAATTTGGAACAGTGACAGCAGCTGATTGGCTTCCATCACTGTTTGCCTGAAAATCTTTCATCCGGGTCCATTGATTTTCTGATCAAAGGATGCTGGATGGAAGGATGCCAACGGGGGTACTCACTGTGTGAACTTCAGCCGGTTCATCAAGAACTCTCCGAAATTCACACAGTGTATGGCCAGCTTTAAATTGCTCCCAAACCAGGACTTCCCTCTATCCACTAAAGGTCTTTAGATAAAACTTGGAGAGTGAAGAAGAAAGCAGTAGTGACTCGGGTGTGGGCGGTAGGGTTGCCACCTGTCCAGGATTCACCCGGACAGTTCGGGTTTTGAATGCTGTGTCCGGGTTTCATGGCAGCTGAAACCCGGACACAAGATGTCAGGCAGACAGGGGCAACCAAAAGTGAGATAGGGGCTACTGGCCTCCCCACTGAAAATAGTGTGAACTGTGATATTTACATATTAATGGGTGATTCTATATACATACGAATAAGAGCAGCTCATTCTCCCAAAAACATTTCTGTGCGTCACTAGAGTGTTCGGGTTTCGATGGAAGAAAAGGTGGCAACCCTAGTGGGCGGGTCGGTGGGCGTCGGGTTCTTTTTCTTCTTATTTCGACGAATCGTCGTTGTTGGCAACGCTGGACATCGTGATTGACCTTTAGATTACGTCGTTGAAATATTTTTTTTTCATTTTGGGGAATTTTATCTTTTTATTAAAAGGACATGTCAAAAACATTTTTCTTTAATTAAAGGATTTTTTCGTGAAGTGTAGGCTCTTTATTTACTTTTTACTTTAACCCTATAGTTAATTATTTATTTATTAAAGGGGGTACCCCAATGCAAATAAGCTCCCCTGCCCACAGACCCCCACAACGACCGGGTTAAAGTTGTGGCGGAAGAGGCCCTTGTCCTCATCGGCATGGAGACAAGAAGGTTAAGGGTCTGGTTGGGAATTTTAGGGGGAACCTCACATGTTTTTTTCACCATTTTGTGGGGGTGGAGTTCCTGGTATGAATTTTGGGGGGAACCCCACACACATTTTTTTTGTTTTTAACTTGGGGTCCCTCCTAACTTTCCTACCAGACCTAAAGGGTCTGGTATGGTTTGGGATGGGGACTCCATGCTGTTTTGTTTTTCTGTTTAAACTTTTTTATTTAATTTATTTTTTTATTACAATTGCACGCGCCCATGAAACTGCAAAAAAATACAATAACCAAAGTTGCCCATAGGCGACAATATAAAAGCTTTTACCGCTCATCAGTTTAGTGTTATCAGTGATTGATGGCCCGAGAATGATTGCTCTCACTGTAACGTTCATGGTGATATGTAACATGTGCAGCACAATGTTTTGTATTTTTTATATGTGACATTTTTTTTTTACACCTAATGTTACTGATAACACATAGGGGGCTTACAATCCCCCTATGTGATAGCACAGGCACACTGACAGGTCCTCCAAGACCCCTAATGTCACCTGGGGATCCTGAAAGAAGCTGATGAAGCAGAGATCTACTTCACCAACTTCTTCTCTGGCTATAGCAGCCGGAGAAATGACAGGTGGATGCGGAAGTGATGTAATACACAACACTTCCGCATTCAGAAATCGGAGAGGAGTTCAGCAAGTAGAAAAATGCTGATCTCCCTCCGATCTTCCTGCTGAGAGCCACTGAGCGGGGCCCGCAAAGGGGACAGCAGAGCCCGGGATAGAAGGTACCAGCGGTGGAGGGGGGCACCGCTGAAGGAGGGAGGGCGCACACTGCAGGGCAGCATATACAAGCGGTCGGATGGCTATAGAGCTGCCGATCACTTGTATGTGCAACAGCCGTTACCGGCTGTTTACACCTGCTAGTGTGGTCTGCTCGTGCGTGCGCGAGCGGAAAATAAAGAAGCCGTGTATTTACATCGCCCCGCCGACTGTGCGTCCATTCTTTTTTTCAACGGCGGACGGCAAGTGGGTAAGAACAATGATGCAAAATGAGGCAATGGTGGCTCTTTTATAACAAAGTTGACAGATTGTACATAGTTCTGAAGCACAACAGGGTACAAATACTTTACAGCAAATAACTGCCTCGCAGTGTCCACCCAAAACAAAAACTAAAATAGTTTTAGTTGTGCCCACATCTGACCCTTGAATGTGCCCTCTTGTCAAAGTGTATGAAGCAGTGAGCACTCCATTTAACAAGTCCACCTTGTTGTAAGATATAAATAGCTGTAGCTGCACAGTGCACACACACAGTCAGCCAGCCATCTCCTCGCTGTTGCTATCATTATTATTTGGGAATTACTAGCACCTTGGATTGGAACTTACGATTGATTGAGGCATCACCTGCCATTTCATTGTTCACATTACACTCCGCAGCTCCTCTCACCCACCTCACAGACAGCAGGCACGTCACCACTGCCTGGACTGTACCACCCACTCCTACCTAGGGACACAGATTGTGAGCATCCATGCAGTTGGGTAACTTAGCTGTTCTTTATGCAATGATGGGATCAGGACACTGTGGAGGGGGGATGGTGGGGGTTGAACTCCCCCATCCCCACCTTATCTACGCCCCTGGCTATGTTGCCCTAGATTGTTCACTTCTCCTGCCTTCTCCAAACTCTTCACCCTTTTGTGAATAGCCCTGTATATGTTTCATTATGTCTTTTATTAATATGGTTATTATTATTACTTTTTATATTATGCTGTTATTATTACTACAACAACTGCTACTATTAAAAAGTTAAATAACGCTTACTATTTTGTTTTTGTCTGCAGAGATCATCCTTTGCTAAAGATGAAGAATCTAACTCTGACACCACATATAGGAATTGCAACAGATAAGACAAGAAGAAGAGTACTTGAAAAGGTTGTACTGGGTGCAATAGGCATCATAAAAGGTCTGCCTGTAACTGGCATGGTGGATGTTCTGTAACAGCCTTTAATTTTTACAAAATACACTCAGAAATTAAGAAAATCGTGAATACTTCCCACTGTTGTGTAAAATTCTTAAAGCTGACCTTTACCCATATCTTTAACCATTTGACATCCGCGGTGTTAAACCCCCTTCCCATCCAGGCCATTTTTCAGTATTCAGCGCTGCGGTACTTTGACTGACATTTATTCCGTCATGCAGCGCTGTACTGAAATTAATTTTATACCCTTTTTTGGGGACAGATAGAGCTTTCTTTTGGTGGTATTTATTCACCACTGACTGGGCTCTGCCCACCATAGACCCCGTAGAGCTCACCACAAATCCTGCTAAATCCCCCTGAGACCACAGCTTTCCTGCTATGCTAATATCGGAACATGTCAAAAGCTGGATACAGTGTTTGCACTGTATACAGCGACTGAAAGGTCACGCAATAAGTATTAAACAGGAAGGGGTGGGGTAAATTTAGTGGGGGCGCCCGTGTTTTGCCTTGCCTAGGGCAGCCCCAAACCAGAATACACCACTGCGTTCAGGGACCACCAATGAAATAGATCCGACTGACCCGGCTTCCAAATAAACAGGTAGGTTAGACGGCTGCTTCCTCCTCGCTAGGACCCCGGGAGGCCCCCGCAAGCGGCCGTCTAATCTGCCTGTTTAGAGGTCACCACTGCTGCCTGATTGTGACCGGCCCGACTACAGAGGCGATCCGGGACGTTCAGGTCCCCCGTGAGAGCCATACAAAGCTGTTAGGCAGTGATGTTGAACGTTTCTTAAACCCGAGCTCCCAAACTGCAATACCAAACTTATTTTCAACGCTGGCACTTTGAGATAAATTGATTTTGCGTCGCAGTTTGGGCACTCGGGTTCAAAAAGGTTCGCCATCACTGTCCTAGATTATTCACTTCTCCTGACTTCTCCAAACTCTTCACCTTTTGTGAATAACCCTGCTTGTCTTCTGGTTTCGGGCTGTCATTCTTCCGGCTGCTGTGGCCAGAGAAGAAGCATTTGAAGCATGATATGTGCTTCATCAGCTTCAGTGGGATTCATAGCTGACACTAGGGGTCAATAAACCTCCAATGTCTTCATAAAAAAGGAGTTGTTACTTCCATTAGGCTACAGTCCATATACCCACGGAACTCAGGGCCACTGTTCCATTGGTGGCTGCAACGGTTGTCGACGGATGGCTACTGTCTTGAAAACATAAGTAGAAGAATGGACACGGTCTTCTCCAAACTCTTCACCTCTTTTGTGAATAACCCTGAAAATCATCATGGCTTCTGGGTTCATTCACTGGGTGGCGCTGAACGCGCCACAGGAAGCACCAAGAATGTCTAATCTAAGTCCAAACTGCTTTGTTGCCAAACATGGACAAGAATCTAGATCCAATTTCCTTGAATGCGTAGGTTTAAACTATCCTTAATAATCTGCAACATAGCTTTTACTGCCTCATAAAATGTTTTTGAAGATTGATCTTCTTTATATTTAAAACATACAAAAAAAATGTGAGCATGAGCTATAGAAAGGTAACAGCATTGGCCACCAGTAGTCATAACAATTTTATATTTTATTAAAAATGACAACAATCACAAAGGCTTCAAGCACCAAAAATATATATTATATACAATGATTTAAAGAGATCATACTAGATGTCTGCTTTACACATAATTCATATTTAAGAGGTGCATTATGTGAAACTGCAATTTCAAGAGAGCATCAAATAAATTTTACTTCTAACTGGAGTGGAAGATAATTATTTAGTTTTCCGCTTCAAATGAAAGAAGGTTCCTAGTGCAGGTTGGGGGTTCTTTTGTTTGCCAAAAATATGTGGAAGGGCATTAGTGGAAACAAACCCTTAATACAACAAAAAAAAGTAAAATGAAATTAAAAAACAGCAACTTTGCTTGCCAAACCTAGAGTGTTAGCTGTCAGAATGACTCATGTTTAGATGGTGGAGTGCAGAAAGGAAGATATATGTAAGAGACTGTCGAAAGGATCCTTCATGTCACTTGGCAGAAACTTCATTGGACACAGGAAGGCCATTTATACCATCGATCAAACTTTGAACCATGTCTTCCATCATGATGCGTCTGATTTTGTGAGTTGCGCTGCCCATGTGTGGTGTTATAATAACATTGCTCAGTTTTAATAGTAGATGATTTCTAAAAGACAAGTATATGAATTGAGTTAAAAATGGGAACAGTCTTCTAAAAAGAAACAATGGCATTGCCTAGTATTAAATATCTTTAGACAGTCTAAGGCGTGTACTCATAAAAACGTTCACAGAGCGAACATCAGAATTTTAGATTTGCAGCACATTAAGGCTACTAGATGGAGCAGAGGAGCATAAAATTGTCATATGCTTCTCACACCCCATGCTGGGTGAACATTTTATAAACACATCCCTATGTGTCTGTTTTCTATGTGCCCAGAGCAGCCAGAGCCTTTGTTTTTTTCAGTCCAGATCTGCAGAAATTTGATAAGTAGTATAGGCAAGATGACATTTTTGATATTACACTATTCATTAGGGATGGAGCGATACCAGTTTTTCGGTATCGAGTACTGATATTTTTTTTTTTTTTCAGTACTCGCCAATACCGGCATCCTGGGGTACTGTGGGTCTGGCTTCCTGATTGCCTGGGATACCAGTGTTCTATTGAAAGAACACCGGCTTCACGTTCCGAGGCAGCCTAGCTCCCTGACCAATCAGGAAGCTGGGTGGCACATCATGACCCGCCTACCGGCTTTCTGATTGGCTAGGAAACCAGCTTCACTTGTTGTCAGGTAGCTTGGCTCCATGACCAATCAGGAAGTCGGGCAGCGGCTCATGATGTGCCGCCCCGCTTCCTAATTGGCCCGGAAGCCAGGCTGCCTAGCAACAAGTGAAGCCGTCTTCCTAGCAAATCAGGAAGCTGGGAGGTGGGTCATGACGTTCCGCCGGGTTTCCTGATTGGCCGGGAAGCTGGCTCCATGCTCCCTCACAGGATTGCCGGTCAGAGGGAGAATTCCTCTGACCAGAAGTTCCGGTATCGGAGTAAGTATCAGAGCACTCGCCCAAATACTCAGTATCGGCACCAATACTAGTATCGGTGCATACCTACTTTTCATACATCAGGTTCTAAAAACAAAAAGGCACTGTGTTAAAAAAAAAAGTACACTGGTTATCACACAAGTTTGCAAGCCACCTTACTAAGATTCCGCTAGACTTTCTGGGAACTTCCAATAGTGGTGGCAAGCTCTTTCAGGAGCAGTTTTAGACTTTCCATCACACCTGTTATGGAAATTTGCTTGGTTCAACGCACAAATCCATGCCGCATTAAACTGCTCCAAAGTATGCCAAACACAAAGAATTTCCCCCGTGCTTAAAAGCACAGTTGTATTACGCTCTTTTGTGCAAGGACTGGAAGTACCTCTGTAGAGTCATGTAGAGTTAGGACACAGGAGACAGGTGTTGCTTTCTTGCTGGTTCCATTCTTAGAGACCCTCAGCACAGGTATTTGTTTATTTTTATAGCTGCCCAACAGGAAGTGATGTCAGACAGGAAGTGATGTCTCACACAGCAAACTAGGAAGTGATTTCAAATAGGAAGTGATGTCAACAACCAGGAAGTGATGTTAACAACCAACATCACTTCCTCAATACATGGCCAGTCAAAAAAGCACATGTAGTAGAAGCGGTGTGCACATAATTAAACCTGTGTGCACAGCCGCATGTTTTCCTAGCCACCATCTTTCCAGACCCACAAACCATTAGCACTGGAGCGAACCTTATTCAGCACAGCTCAGTCAGCAATGCCCAATAACGTAACTATGATTCTCATGCGTGCTTATTTACAGGGACAACGTCATTATCTCCAGCGGTTGATCAGGCGCACTAGAGACAACAAACGCACGGTCCTTTCATATACTGAGTTCAAAACAAATGCATCCACGCAAGCCAATAAATCTGCGCACCGCGCAGGGGCCCTAGCCAGCGTCCCTACATTCGCCAAGAAGACACTGCTCCGCCACGCATAAGATATCTACTCCAATGGTTTACTCTTAGTGGGGATTTAAACCGGGTCACGCTCCAATTGGGCGTGACGCAGCAAACCCTGACACGGAGAGACATAATGACAAAATATTACAATACACTAAAAACACATCCTAATAAAATTTCCACAACACACCCTTATAAATTCTTCCAATCAGTTTGCTTTTTCCAACTGCTTGTTGACATTGGTGGTACCATTTCTGCGTTAGATTATATCACCAATATAATCTAACCTCCTTGTTTTCTGCACAGTGAAGTGCTCTGACTACCCAACACAAAGGCTTGGGTGAGCAGCAATTGGGGGTATTTTTGACATAAGAATGCACAGGTCACTTATAAATGGAGTTCTAGCTGTACTGCCCGACAAACCTTTGTAATCCCTGTACATCATTACACAGAAAAAGGATTGCCCCTAATTTCATGACCCAACCCTGTACAAGGAGCAAGATCATCAGTGATGTCAGGTTTATAATCCAATGTACCAGGTATGTTCTGAACAAACAAATTCTTTTTTTTTCTCTAACATTTTGCTTTGATAAAGCAAAAAATACTGCATACCTTAGTTTTGCACTGTGAATCTAGTAAACCACAAAAATGACACACAGACTTATCTACACCATTAGGAATACTCTGTTAATAGTGCACTGGCTCTTTCTACCTTATAGTGTGCCTAGCAAGAGTTTAAACATTTAAAAGGAATTTCTTCGTAAGCATGGACAACATAGGATGTCTTGTGTTAGCTTTCGGTTATGTCTGATATGAACCTTGTTTGCCAGAAAAGACTCCTTTATGTGGCTCTTTTAAACTAGTTTTACTTTGCTATTTAGGCATGACTTCAGGACTAAACCCTGCCAAATGCCATCCCAATGTCCAATAAAAGTGCCTCAGCAATCAACAGCAACTCTATTAGAGCACAGGATGATGAAATTAGTTTTAGAGAGGCTAACAAAAGGTAACTGAAAGTATAAGGTGGCATCTGCTCTTAGGCAGGGCTTTTACTTCTATACATTTAAAATGGATAACAAGTTTGTTATGATAAGGAAATCAAAAACCTCTGCTCACGTTGACAGTTTTCAAAAGTTTATTCAGAGAAGTGTTACAAATCAAAATGTAAGGCTTAGAAAGTAGTGATTAGCATACAGGAAGATCCCTAGACAAATAATATCCAAGGATCTGATCAACTCACAGACTTAAAGTGACACTAAACTCAGGAGTTAAATCATAAACATACATTTAAGTGCCTTAACCATTAACAATACTGTATCTTGTGTATCACTTGGCTGCAGATCTTCAAATCATCTCTGAATTGGTGATGACACGGTCCTTCCTTCTGGAGGGTGACTACTTTTGTTCCCCATGGTCCCTGTGTGTGTTGTAAAGTACACCGCTCCAAGCTTACTCCCATAATGGACTACAATCTCACATTTAACTTACTAATTTGTATTGAGATTGTAGTCCACCACAGGAGCGAGCTTGGAGCGGTGGCTTCTTTACAACATACACAGGGACCATGGGGAACAAAAGTAGTCACCCTCCAGAAGGAAGGACCGTGTCATCACCAATTCAGAGATGATTTGAGTTTCTACAGCCGAGTGATACACAAATAACATACATTTTTGTTAATAGTTCAGGTACTTGAATGCATTTTTAAGATTTAATACCGGAGTTTAGTTCACTTTAAGTTTGAATCCTGGACAGTTGAAATGTAGGATGCTTCCAAACATAAAACAAATGCACATATCAATCACACCCTTAAGAATATGCACAAGCAGCACATCATTGTGTAAGAGACATTCATTTCTGCTATCTCAAAACACCTTATCTGGTTTGACTGAATATGTTAAATGGGCGCTGCACTAAGTTAGGAATAAAATACCAAAAATGTTTAACTCTTGAGTTAGATGTCAGTGACTTCATAGGAAATCGAGTGACCCTTAACAGCATCCATTATACTCTGTACCATATCTTCCATCATAGCACGTAGAGCATCGCATGTTGCAGTGCCCATGTGAGGAGTTATAATAACATTGCTCAATTTAAGCAGTGGGTGATCTCTGAAAAAAATGTGAATTTAATAGTAAGTAAGATATCAAAATACATTAAACAAACTGTTTAACAAAGTCCTCCATTTAGCAAGCCAAAGAGTAAAATGTATAGTGCGATTAAAAATGTGGTTATCCATGAGTCACATTAAATTGTTAAAATGTATAGCTTATCTGTGCTCCTTCCATAAAGACCTTAGTGTTAAACGTATTGGTTTTGCTTCTACATACCAAAATGCTACTTCCCGGTCTCAAGCAACTCAGACATAACACGACAATCTCCACATCAGGCCTTTTTCAAGAGTACCATTCTCATGTCTTGCCACATACCTGATCAGAGACAGAGTGGTGAGTGTAGCCACTCTTACCTCTTTGGCCCTGGTGACCCGGTAGTGGCAACAGATGACACAGGGGCAACAGAGGAGCAGAAGCTGTAGCATCTGATCTCATGGCGAGACAGTGTTACAGATCAGGTAAAAGGCAGGTAACAGCTGGAGGCGTGAAGGGGCATAGCCTTATAAAGCCCATTTAGCAGCAATACTGGACATGTGCAAATGCCCAAGGATGCACGGAAACATGTGCCATGAAGTACGCAATCATATGCCCAAGCCCATATGTAGAGGTGAATGCCTGGCCACAGTGTGGAGAATAATGGCCTTATAAGCAACCTCCAAGCGCCTCTCAGGACATGTTTCTCAGGGTGTTTCTGGAAGAAAACTTGTAGAAGGCTTGGAGTATGCACATTGACAATTTCAAGGAATTTTCCTCTGGGCTAAACCTTTTACACTTGATAAGATATTGTGTTTGACCTCCTTTTTCTGCAAATGAGGATAACTTCTTCCTCAAAATATTCACTCCCTTCCACTATTACAGGACTTTCAAGAAAAGGATCATAGATAGATAGTTTGAGGATTGAGACATGGGAGGCGATTTACTAAAGACAAAATAGGCTGTCCACTTTGTAAGGGAATTGTCTCTTAGCTCAGTGAATGTGGTGAAAATTCACTTTGCAAAGAATACCCAATCACATGCAAGGAAATAAACAAAACAGTATGTTTGCTTGCACATGATTGGATTATGTAAAGTCAGCAAAGCTACACCTCATTTACTAAGCTAAGGGAACATTTCCTTGCATAGTGTACAGCCTGTTTTCCTTTAGTAAATCAACCCTATGGAATGGATCCTATATGTTTTAGGCAACAGATGCTCATAAGCAACATAGGCCAATGAGGGGCCAATAAACTTGGGTTCCAGTGTTCTGGAGGGGCAGGCAAGTTTTAGATTAGTTGTAGATAGCTATACCATTTCCCCCGGTTTGAGCTTCACTTCGTCTCTCCTAATTTTGTCTGAATACAGACTCCTATAGAATACAATTTTTAGAGGTAAAAAAAAATGGCACCCTTTCTTGTACTGCAGGTATAGAGTATTCCAGAATTCTATCAGGGAGAAGAGAAGTATGGAACCCATAGTAAATAAAAAACAAAAAGAAAAAAAATGGGGATTGGTGACGGAGTGGACTAAATTAGTACATGAAAACTGCCAATGATGGAAGCAGTTTTGCCCAGTCATCTTATAAGAAGGAAGAGAATACAACATAAGTATTACTCTAGAGTTTAATTCGTGCATTCCCCTTGTCCATTGCTTTGTGGATGATATGCTGAAGAAAGGCAATACTTTGCAAAGCTGTTTCCATAATTTTGAGGTGAAATATACCCTCAATCCAAAACAATTATTTTGGGGTACTCAAACAAAAATGGCAGCAGTTTCAATTGCAGAGGGGGGTCCCTTCCATGGCAAGCAAGGTGCCATTATGGATAAGCAATCCACTACTAAGAAAATAGCGCAATTTTCTGATGGAGGTAGTTCAAAAATGAAGTCGACAGACAGCACTGTCCATAGTCTATCTGGCAAAGGTAGAGATTTTAGGGCTTGTTCACACCAAATCCAGACCAGATCTGCATGAGTTTTTGCACAAGCAGTGCAGTGTGTTTTGCCGCCTTTCTGATGCATTCCTGGACAATTTCTTTATTTTTAGCCTAAAATGGGCTTTCAGTGTGTTTCAGGGCGTTTGCATGCGTTTTTTATGTGTTTGCATGTGTTTTGGTGTGTTCCAGAGCAGAAAAAATAGGGCATGCTGCAGTTTTTCCACATGCTCTGGAACTTTTTTGGTCTGCCCAATGGGCAAGAATAAAACCGACAGATCTTCTAAGCCTCAAGGGAGCTCCCGCCAGCCCACTCTGTTTCCACTGGGCATTAAAACTTCCTTTGGACCGCAAGACTTTCCTGAGCCGCCTCAGTACACCAATACGGTGCCAGACCAAGTGTCTACCTCGGACTCTCGCTCCGAGTCAACAGTTGCCACTGATGGAGCCTACTCACCGAGCCACTCTCCTGACAGCTGCTCCTCCGAATACCCTCCACCAGCTACAGGCGAGCCGGCCTATATACAACAGCCTACACACGATACTGGCAGGCCCGCAAGTAAGCTGCATAAGCCAGCAAGCTTCCCCGCCTACCACAGCTCCTCTGCACTGCATCAGGCCTCCCAGCAATCAGACAATGACCTCTGCTGCCATCCTACTCGACGGTCACCATTCAAACCCTGCTCCTGGGACCCCTCCCCTGGCTGCTCTATCTTCCTCAGCCCCCAGACCTCAACGAGCTCCTAGATCACGGGACCCTAGTGTGCAGCCCTTGTTAAGCCCAAACGCAGCCCTTGTGGGACCACACATAGCCTTATAGAATTGCTCTATAATCATAGATTGATGGGATCTGTAATCTTCTATTGCTGGATGTCATTCTCCATTGCTGAATAATCATGGTTTCAGTTACAGTTCTTCATAATTATAAAGAAACTGAACTAAAATCATTAGTCTGTATTGTTTTAGAAAAAATTTCACCTGCCCCTTTAAGAAAAAGTATCGGTAATTGGTATCGGTAAGTACCTGAGGGAAGTACTCTTGATCTCCCACACTGTAGTTTCAGCAACACCAAGTTTCCTAGACAAGAAGTGGGGAATCAGTAATACAGTCCATGGGAAAATGGTGCCATGGTTCCCCGGGAATGGGTAAAAGTAGAAGGGGGCTTCCAGTGTTGGTGACTTGGTTTGGGCACAAATTGCTTGAGTTTTTTTGGACATCAGGGTGTCCAGAGAGCTTAGAGTCCTGGGCTCAAAGTAGGATTTTAGTTCTCAGTTCTGATGGCACTAGAGTACTGCCAGGGGGAATAGCAGATTCCTGAGTAGAAGTCAGGGTCATGATACAAGTGGTTGAAATAATGAGGTCTGGCTCCGCAGGGGGCCTTGGGTTCCTAGGACTCATAGGAGCGAGAGAGAGAGCATCAGTTCTGGTATTGGTAGTCCGGGTTAGAATGTGATCACAAACTCAAAGCGAGAGAAGAACAAGGGCAGTTTGTAAACACTGGAGGTTTTTATGGTTCTTGTAAATGGTGATTTGATGAGGCGTACCTTCTAGGAGATATCACGATTAACTTATATGTGGCGAATGTTTAGTGAATGTCAAATTCACTACTTTATAAATATGCCCATATGTTTTAATAATACTTGTATATTTATTTGTACAACAAATATTGTATTCAAGAAATGAAAAAGTATAAAAGACATCAAATATCAGTTTCTCTTTCAAGTATTCCTGGACTCAATCTGTTAGGCCACTTCTTTTGTAAAAGAATGATTCTATATTATTCTATATAGTAATTCTAAACATTTAAAGACTGTAAAAGCCCCACTGTTCTACACAGGCAACATTCTTACTGTACTGCTGAAATACACATAACAACCAATCAATTTGTGACCTAGTCTAGTGAGTTCTTAAAAGGAGAATTATTAAGTGAGTGATTTTCACTCAGCCTCATAATCTGAGCCGACCTGTGACAATGAAACTGTCACAGGTCGGCTCAGTAAATCGCGAAGTGAGCGAACACATACCAGCGCTCGCTCACTTCTCGATGGGAGGACTCTAGTTTGAGTCCCCCCGTTACCCTTAGGAGAACTATGGGGAAAAGCCCTGACCCCATAGTTCTCCTTTAAATGTGTATAAACCACAAGGCAGCAGAAGTACTTTATTTGATCTACTTTTAATGTTTCTCTAAGCATGGCCTAATTATGATACTCTTTATGGCACTCTTTTTTGAATCTTCACTCTGCAGCAAGCTATGCCACCTTAAGAACCTTCACATCTGACAGACTTCTAAATGAGTTGGATACCTGTGTCCCCCGTCAGATTGTGTGGTTCCTCTCACTTGCCCCCATGCCACTGCTGTGTTGTGCTCTGCATTATTAAATATAATTTAAATAAGCAAGTCACTTAGTGTTCACAAGCTAAAGCTCTGATGAAAAAAAAAAAAGGTAAGGATGCAGGTTTAAAATGTTCAGTCCTAAGAAGTTACCTAGGCAAGGGTTCTGGATATGTAACATCTAGCGCAGCAGCTTTAATTTCTCCCTCTTTTAAAGCGTCCACCAAAGCATCCTGATCAACGACTGGACCTATGAGCAGAGAGTAGACACGGGTTAACATTTAGACCTTTGTGCAAACAATGTGCACAGTGTAAACAGTTCTTAAGTGTTCAGAGAAACAATACACTTTGTTGAAACACAAGCCAAAATGTTTTTTCTAGTTTTTGAATGAGGAATGATTAGAACTCCCAGCAGGTTTTTACTGCAATCCAAAGCTTCAAACTGCATTAAACCATCTCATACGGCGTCCAGCCATCCTCGCTCTAGGTAGATGCAGGAATATGGGCAGGCAGTGGGGAGCCGCAGCTATGTACGCAGAGCCAATCTGACTGGCTGATCACAGCTGTACATTAAAAGAGAACTATGGGGTAACCTTTTTTCCCCATAGTTCTCTTTAGGTTCACGGGAGGACATATACTAACGTGCTCCCGTGACCCAAAACTCAGTATATAGTGGGCTATTGCCCAATATACAGTATGCTGAGAGCGCTGAAGCCAGAACAAATCCCGACAATACTGTCGATATCCACCCCACTGGCCGATTGACAGCGGGCTCTGCCTATCTAGGGGCAGAGCCAGATATGCCCGCCCTCTCCCCCGTCTGTCCCTCCAGTCATCGCTGGAGGATCGGAATCCCTGTGGGGAGCGGTGACTGACAGTCATCACTCTCTGCAGGGAGACAATCAGGATGTTTCCACTCACTTCCCGATCAATAGAGCTGACTTGACAGTTTCAATGTCACACCGCGGCTCTAACTATGGGGGTTAAGTGTAATTCACTCACCCCATAGTTATCCTTTAACCCCTTCACCCCCTCCTCCCTTTGTCTATGACTTGTACATTTATTTTATCTTCTGCAATATTACCAAGTTCCAGGTTTTAACCCCTTCAATACCGGCATGCTTCTTCATTTCCAAAAAATTGCAGAGAAGAAATTAGATCACCTTGGAGTGTTTACTTTCCAAAATTGGGTCATTTTGAGGGTTTTCGCATTTTCCGGACAAACGGAAGTAAGAGAAACAGGCTTTTTAAAATAAATGATGTGGTCTTTTTTACTTTATATAGTAAACAATAAAACAAAAGTTAAATACCACACAAAAAAAAAAACTTAAAAAAAAAAGAAATATATATAAAGAATTTGGTTACAGTGTTGCGTAACAAGGAATTCTCTGTCAAACTTGAAAACTGGCTTGGCTGAAAACTGGCCTGTCAATAAAGGAGGTAACATGCTGCTACTGAAGTAATTGGGGAAAAATACATTTTTCTAATTTAACATGCCTGCAACTAGTTGGTACTTTTATGCACTAGTGGTCTTCCAAGATTCAGTGGGAGATGCAAGGATCTACCAGCCTTGTGTGTGTAACTCCTACATTTCCTATTAAAGAACTGTGATTAGGCAACACAGGGAAACACATATAGTTAGAAGATGAAAGACAATAGGTCTATTTCGTTTCTACCACACAAAGGCCAGAAATAGCAGACTTATACAAACCTCTGCTAACATTAATCAAAGTTGCTGAGGGCTTCATTAGTTTAAATTCTCTTCTCCCAATCAGTTTTTCTGTCTGTGGACTTAGGTTCACAACCAGCATTACATAATCTGATTGCTGGAGCAAATCTGCCAGATTTTCACAGTATGTGGCCCCAACTGACATTTCCTCTTCCGGCCTGCAAGAAATGTTCACATGATTAAATAATAATATACAGTGTTGTAAGACAGAAGAGTGTTGTACATCCCACTCTATGATCTTGCCGTACATCACTGAAGCAGAGAGCAGGGTGCTGGACAGGTAAGGCCCCTTTCACTCAGTCAGCAGATCCTCTCCTAATCAAAGCAGTGTGGAGCAGATGTCACCTCTGTAACATCCGTGTCTGTACGGTTCTTTCCTCCATCTTGCAATGGAGGAACAAAAATTAAACCCTGCCGGAACCCATATGTGTCTATGGGGAATCAGAAGTAAACAGACATGTGCCAGTTTACTTCAGATTACCCCCGGTCTGGCACGATCCGATGAAACAGATCTCTTGATTCCTTTGTTGTTTCGGACCTAGACAGACCGGGTGTTAATGGACACATAGAGCAGCCCATCGTGTCTGGCTGAAAAACTGACAGGTGGACCTAAGTGAAAGAGGCCTAAGGGTATCTTGGGAGGTCTGCCAGATTAAAAGACTGCCATTCAATAAAGAAATAACATATTGCAACAAATATATCAGAAACTGTTTTTCGTATTTTTTTCATTACTTTACATATGCCTAAAATGTACTTATTGTCAGTAAATATTACATTTCATTAATGCAACCACAGAAGAGTAGACACTATTAGGTACCATCAGATTAATACGGCTATCCCACACCTAACTGTTATGTCCCTATTATTTCCTCGTGGGTGCTGTATTAACAAGCGGATGGCGCTTCACAGATACAAAGTAAAAAGCGAGTCACCCGCACATCTTCATCATCAAGAACCTTTATTGATGTTAAGCGATCATGATATTACAATATAATATTGCAACGTTTTGAGTCCATGCAGGGTGCCCTCATCAGGCAATGTGATGATCATCACATTATTTTAAACATTCCTGCATGGCTCAGGTATTAATCAGTTGAGGGATTAGTCCCTAGGCAGATACTAATAGATATTAGGGACAGCTTCTTTTCGGATGTTCCTGGTCAATTCAGTTATTGCGGTCAAGGTTCAAGCCATTTCTGCCATCTCCCTTGGTTAAATAATGATCAGTATGACTAATGATTACCAAAGATTGAACTTGACTACAATGTCATTGCAGAGAGAAGTCCAGGCATATTGGACCCAGTATAGAAACTGTAGGCAACACAGACATTCTTTTTTTTGCTGAGTTTTATGTTTTGAGTGTTTTATACAAGATACAACAGGGTTCTTCAAGGTGTTAATTACACTTTTTTTTGTCAATTCTATCCTTAATGAACGTGGGGGAAATCATAATAAGGGCAATGTACAGCAATTTCATGTGAAAAAAAGGACTTTTAAAATGTACCCACATAAACATTAAAATTACACATTTTATTCAATGTTCACAAGTAAAAATTGTCATAAGACCACTGCAGCATAACCAATTCACTTGCTTAAAGCAAAACTTCCAGCCATATAACCCCATCTACCCCTACTATGGTAATTATATAGAATACCCAAACATGAATTAACTGCAGAATCTATGCGTTTCATATAGGGCTGCAGCTAACGTATATTTTCATAACCGATTAGTTAGCCGATTAATCGATTAGTTGGATTTTAACAAATCTAATTTAAAATAAAATACGCGGCGATACCTGACATGTGTAGCGCAATCGTTGTTTTTCTATGTAGGTGCAACCGACTTGTGTTTCTGTTAGTATACGCGCGTTTGCAGGGTTGGGGGACTTTCAAGCAGCTGAATGTAAATACAGCAGGCAGTGTCTGTGAGTAATAGCCAGCCTGCTATTGGATATTTTAAATTGCAAAAGCAAGCTGGCTATTGTACCCGCCCACTGCCTGCTGTCAATCAGCAGAGGAGGGAACAGAAGGAGAAAGTATTATTTGTTTAATAATGCACTTACCAGATGTACCCAGAAGTTTTCGCTCTCAATCAAAGAAGGGAAGGTCCGTTCTGTATGTTCACGGGGGAGGAGAGGAGAGGAGAGAAGCCGTACATCTTGACCTTCCCTTCTTTGATTAAGAGCGTAAACTTCTGGGTACGTCTGGTGAGCACATTATTAAACAAATAAGGAGCACAGACAGCTGACACTTTGAGATAAACAACCAAATGGAAACAGTTTAATCAAGTGGAAAAGGAGCGGACACTTGTAGCACTGTGAAATGTCTTAACAGATGGACGGACGGAGGAGCAGCAGCAGCAGAGGTACAAGGGGGTGGCAGCGCGGGATTTCAGAGTCATCGGCAGTCTCTTCTCCCCTCTCGTGCCAGCTACAGCGGTCTGTGAAAGAGACACTGACCGCTGCAGCCAGCACCAGCAGGGAGAAGACACGGCGGCCGGTGACTCGGAAATCCCCCGCTGCTCCCCCCTCCGCTGCCAGCAACTAATCGAAAATCAACTAATCGATGATGGGAATAGTTGCCAACTATTCTCATCATCGATTTTAATCGATTAGTTGTTGCAGCTCTAGTTTCAGATAAATCTATTCACACAGTAATAAAGTAGGTGGCAATATGGAGAAGACATTATGCATTTTGCAGCTATAGAAATTGCTTCTCTAATAGTGGATAATGGAGGTATTTAATGCATATACAAATAGTTGCACCAAAATACCAAATGGCAAGCGCAGGGGAACACCTAGAGAGACCAAACAGGGGCTCCAGAGATGATGATATCTCTTTAAATTGGACAACACACTTAACGCTTTTGAATATCCCTAAGTATGGGCAAAGGTGGTCTCATGAATACAGCCAGAATACAGCCAGTTGGTTGCAAACACATGTTCACATATACACGCTTTGGGCTTAGCAGTGCAGCACAGTGCTTAGCTTTTACTATCTCTCTATCGATATCCCTCTGCAGGTCACTAAATTAAAGCTTCCCATGCAGGATTAGTTTTTTTTTTTTCCCTGAAGCCTATGGGGATGAACGACAGAAATCTAACAGATTCCTCGTGGATGGAGGAATGTCTCCCCCAGAATGATGGCTAGAGAGTCACCTGCCCATCCTCTGTAGCACTGGGACCCACTGTTGCTTCTCAGGTAACAGACAGAAACAGTTCATATTTGATTATACTCCTCTCTTCTCATTGACTTCGGGAAGGATTGCCCTCCTTACAAAGTAGGTAAGGAAGAATAAAAGACACAGGTCCATCTAGTTCAACCTATGTATGTATATTCTTGGCTCTAGTAGTTCCCATATACCTGTATATTTAAAAGAGAACTATGGGGTAAGTATTTTTCCCGACAGTTCTCTTAAGGGTCACGGGAGGACATATACTAGCTTCCTCTCGTGACCCAAAGCTTAGTATATCGTGAGCTACAGCTAATGGTATACGGAGACCACCGCAGCCGGGACGGATCCCGACAATGCTGTCGAGATCCACCAGCTGGCTCTGCCTATCTAGAGGCAGAGCCAGCTGTGCCCGCCCCCTCCCTTATCCGTTCCTCCAGTCAGCGCTGCGGAAATCCCTGCAGGGACATGATCAAGAAATGAGCGACGGTATGCGCTCGCTCACTTCCCGATCTATTGAGCTGACGTGTGACAGTTTCATTGTCACACGTTGGCTCGAACTATGAGGGTGAGTGATTTTCACTCACCTCATAGTTTTCCTTTAAGGATTCAAGAAACTCAACTAAATGTTTCTTGAATTTATCAATGCTATCAGCAGATACTACGGACTGTGGAAGAGAATTCTACATTTTTGTCACCCCTAGCCTGTATCTGATTTTCTTTTAGCAGTCTATGTTGGTTATAGTGTAGACAGTGACATACAGATAGTTATTAGAAAGAAAACCTACATGTCTGATTCTGAAATGAGAAGGAATATGTGGCAAATCAAGCAGGTAAAAGTTAATCAATAAAGTCTTTACAATAATAACCCTAATAAATAGTCCCTGAAAAGTATTCAAACGTTCCCACCTTTGATGTCTGTTGTGATACAAAATCTTCATTCCAAATGGCTTTGCTCTTTGTGCAATTTTATATCCAATCCTTCCCATTCCAACAATGCCAAGAGTGGCCCCTGTTATATCCCCTATTGATACCCAGTTAGCCTTGAAATGATCAGTTTCTGGAGACACTGCAATCTTGCAACCTGTTCGAAAGGAAGATATTATTTTTTTATAAAATTAGAGAAAGTGCAATGTACCATGCACATTACCACTGCTGCGGATATTACTGAATAAACCCTTATACAGAAAAATATAGCTTTCTTTTAAAAATTTCTGTCTGACTGGACTGGCTTTTAAAAGGGAGACATGCATGGTATATGTTTTGTTTAAAATAAAAAATGTTTTCAAAAAGTACCCTTAAAGTAAATATTACAAAATGATCATGGAAATGTATTGCTCAACAATCATTTAATGTAGCTCCCTCTTTCATTTTCCTATTTTACATTCCCCTATTCCATAACAAAAGAATCTCCAGAAGTATGCAGTACTTGCTTTGTAGCCAGGTGGAGTCCTACTTTTCAGATATCATACCTACGGCATTTCACAAATTCCATGTTGTTACTTGCCTATACATTCTCACATCACATTCTAACCTCACATACTAAACATTGTCATCATTATTATCATCATCATTTAGTGCTAGGAGACATCGAATAAAACATAAGTGCAGATAATAAAAGCCTTCATTGACATTACCTTCCAGAAAACTCCTGGCGGACACAAGAAGCAGTGTCATGGCCAAGTCGGCTGTAGAATCGGTCACAGCGTTAGGCGTGTTGGCTGCTTTCACCCCAAAGCTGGATATCATCTTTAGGTCTAAATGATCAACTCCTGCTCCTGCACTTGCAATCACTTTCAGTCGGGGAAGACATTGCAAGAGTTCTCTGTTAACATCAGGCTTGTTTGCCCAATTAAAGATGCATACTATCTTTTCTGCTACCTGTTCCTTCTTCTCCTTTAACTCTTTCATAGTGATCAATGTAAATCGCTCCTTCAAGTAGTCCAGATGCTCTTCCATGACACCATAGGATCCTCCTATTTCCTCCACCAGTACCCAAGGCAGTTCCTTACTGGTCTCCATCTTGCAACTGAAACAAAGAGATGAACAAGGTAGAGGTGACTAAATTAACCTAATTCATGGACAGTAAGCTATGCTTTACATATATCCAGCCCTACCTTTACTCTTTCATCTGTACTGAAAATGCGCAATCTGATTTCACAGCACAATGTGCGTTAAAAGCTGGAGTATGTCAGATAGAGCCAGCCTCATTTCCTGGCCAGATTAGTTCAGCAGTACCTCTTTCTCCGGGTGAGGCATTCCCCAGCCCTGCTCCGCCTGCCAGGGCCACACCCCTGTCAGTCGAAGCCCCACCCCCGACCTAGTGTAAAGGAGGAGACAGGGAGGAGCCTCCCTGTTCCTCACTTGCTCCTCACTGCTGAGGCGCTCCGTCCATGATAGGTTACACAGCGGGGAGGATTTCCCTGCAGTGTAAACTGTTAGATGCCGATCTGAATGGAGAAAAAGCGGTCAGCTTCAGGCATGATTCTAGGCGAGGCCCTGCCTCCCCTGCCCGCAGGTCCCTGGTGTCCAACCACTTTTAGCTCTTTCCTTCCCAGCCCAATTGATTCCAGTTCTTTCGATCATGGATGCCCTTAGCATTACATATGGGTGTTACCTAGGGTGGTCTGCCATTTCCAGAAAGCAATGTACTGCCCCTCCCGCCAGCCATGGTCTGCCTGCATTACAAAGAGACCAAGTGATAACATCACTGGATCGAAATAAAGTAGGTAATGAAAACAGAAAGGTTTTATTGACATGTCATTAGCACGTTGATAAGGGAAAATATAATATGATTTCTGAGATTTAAAATGACTTTCTGTGCTACACTGTGATCTTTCCTATAATATGCAGGATCCCACAAATATTTAACTTCCCAATCTTAAAAGGTGTACTCTGAACAGCTAAATACGCAGTGGAAACACATATATGTGAACTGTCTTACCTGACAAAGTATGTGTAACTCTATTCCGCCAGACCTAGCAAGATCCTTGAAATTCAGTGCAGCTAGCTATTATAGTTAAAGGAGAACTATGGGGTCAGTGTTTTTCCCCATAGTTCTCTTTAGGGTAACGGGAGGACACAAACTAGCGTCCTCCCGTTACCCTAAGCTCAGTATACCGCGAGCTACTGCTCGCGGTATACTGAGACGCTGCAGCCGGAGCGGATCCCGACTAAGATGACGGGATCCGCCCAGCTGCGTGAGTGACAGCTGGCTCTGCCTATCTAGAGGCAGAGCCAGCTGTACCCGCCCCCTCCCCCGTCCGTTCCGCCAGTCAGCGCTGGCAGACCGGAGCGGGGAATCCAGCCCCTCCCCTGTCACGGCAGAGAGCCGTGACAGGATCGAGAGGTGAGCGAACCCGGTATGTGTTCCCTCACCTCCCGATCTACTGAGCCGACCTGTGACAGTCTCCTTGTCACAGGTCGGCTAGAACTATGAGGTGAGTGAAAAGCACTCACCTCATAGTTCTCCTTTAAGAACCTTCCCCACTTACTGAATGGACGATGAAAGAACAGCACTTCATATATAAGGCCACCTATGTACCCACTGTCTGTAAGCATGTTCACAGTGCAGAACACCTTTGTGCAAAGCAACAGAGCCCTAACCAGTTCAAAGTTCTCCCAGTGATATTATACAGGTATTTACATTAAAGGGACACTAAACTCAGCAGATACATTTTAAAAATACATTCAAGTACCTTAACTAATAACAAAAATGTAACCTATTTGTGTATCACTCGGCTGTAGATCCTCAAATCATCTCTGAATTGGTGCTGACACTGTCCTTCCTTCTGGAGGGTGGCTACTTTTGTTCCCCATGGTCCCTGTGTGTGTTGTAAAGAAGCCACCGCTCCAAGCTCACTCCTGTGGTGGACTACAATCTCATGTTTAGTTTACTAATTTGTATTAAGATTGTAGTCCATCACGGGAGCGAGCTTGGAGTGGTGGCTACTTTACAACACACACAGGGACCTTGGGGAACAAAAGTAGCCACCCTTGTCAATTAGAATAAACCTAGCTTTGCATTATTCTTTCATTGATTCCATACGCAATAAAAAGAAACCGACCTGGACAACATTTCTAAAGAAGAACTCCGGGGGAAAAAAATTTATTAACCCTTCCAGTGCAGGGGTAGCTTGTTTTTGTCTAGGTGCTATTAAAAAAAAGGTATACTCACCGGAACTGCCGAGCCGACTCCCTGCTTCTCCGGTGTCTGAAGCCTGCCTCCTCCTCCGCTACAGCTCTGGGGACCGGTCTAAGAACATGCCAGCTTGAATGATCTGGTGAGTATAACTTTTTTTTAGCACCTAGACACAAAGAAGCAGTTAACCCTTGCAGTGCCCTACTGCAATGGTTGATCAAATGTTTCCCTGGAGTTCTTCTTTAAGGGCTTTCCAACTAAATCAGTCGACTCAATGATGGTATTCCCCATGGTCCCTGTGTGTGTTGTAAAGAAGCCACCGCTCCAAGCTCACTCCTGTGGTGGACTACAATCTCATGTTTAGTTTACTAATTTGTATTAAGATTGTAGTCCATCACGGGAGCGAGCTTGGAGTGGTGGCTACTTTACAACACACACAGGGACCTTGGGGAACAAAAGTAGCCACCCTTGTCAATTAGAATAAACCTAGCTTTGCATTATTCTTTCATTGATTCCATACGCAATAAAAAGAAACCGACCTGGACAACATTTCTAAAGAAGAACTCCGGGGGAAAAAAATTTATTAACCCTTCCAGTGCAGGGGTAGCTTGTTTTTGTCTAGGTGCTATTAAAAAAAAGGTATACTCACCGGAACTGCCGAGCCGACTCCCTGCTTCTCCGGTGTCTGAAGCCTGCCTCCTCCTCCGCTACAGCTCTGGGGACCGGTCTAAGAACATGCCAGCTTGAATGATCTGGTGAGTATAACTTTTTTTTAGCACCTAGACACAAAGAAGCAGTTAACCCTTGCAGTGCCCTACTGCAATGGTTGATCAAATGTTTCCCTGGAGTTCTTCTTTAAGGGCTTTCCAACTAAATCAGTCGACTCAATGATGGTAGCATTGAATGCTGTGGCTAACAGTTTCTCAGAATTCCATAGGAATGTTTGAACACAATTCTAACCGTGTATGGCCAGCTGAAAGGAGACTTGGGGGAAGAGTGGTAATAGTTTGATTTATTACCCTGCTATAGAATATTTTAAGGCCCCATTCACACTTGCGAATGGAGCCGGATTGCAGGCTCACAAATTCCTCCACAATCAGCTTTGGGGGGGGCGGCTCTGTACAACAGAATGACAGCTGTCACCACCCACAGATGTTTGCATATAATCTCACAGGCAGTGATTACCTGCAGATGATCGCACCTGGACATAAACAGTCAGCATGCACAGTTACATGCAAATGGCCTGCAAACAGATGCGGGTGGTGGTAGCAGTCTTTATATTGTACAGAGCCCCCCACAGCTGATTGCACAAGTCGCATGGAGGAATTTGTGAGACTTGCGTATTTACCTGTCTGAATGGGGCCTAAACATAGCATTTCACAAACATTCACAAGGGAATGCAATATCACACTTGCACCAGAGTTGTAGTACTAATACAGCCTAAAGCTGGCCACACACCTATAGATTATCTGCAGATTTTCTATGGTCAGATGGAAAAAGTGCAACAGATTCCTCCATCTACACTAAACTGTGTGGATGGAGGAATCTACCGCTGGCCAAGCTTCTGTATCTTGCTAATCAGCTCCGCTGGCTCTCAAAACACCTGAACAATCTGATTGGATGCAGGAATTGTTGAGGTGATTTGAAAGCCAGCGGAGCAGACTAGCAAGATACTGAAGCTCGGCCCAGCGGGAGATTCCTACATCCACACAGTTTAGCGTAGATGGAGGAATCTGTTGCACTTTTTCCATCTGACCATATCAAATCTGCCCATGTGGTTTGAGTCGCGCGATATTGCGCAACACACAGATTCGCATTGAAGTCAATAGGAGGCTGTTACCACCTTTGCGGTTTGTAGCGTGAAAAGGCGCAGGAGCTATTTTCGGACGGTTGTCGCACGGGTTTAGGTTCCATAGACATCTCTATGCATTGAAAACCATGCGACAATCGCGCAGTTTACAATGAACAGTTGCACAATCGAAAACACGCGACAACCGCGTGAAAACAAAGCTCAGCCTCTGAATCGCCTAGGTGTGAACCTAGCCTTATACAAACATATATTTTAAACTAACTCACAGATTTTGATGTAACAAAAAGCCAGCTAGAGATGTACAGCTGACACACACAAAGGAGGGTATCTGCCACCCAGAAATCTGTCATTTTATCAAATAAAACTCCGTAAAGCGTTAATCAGAAAATACTGAACCTGCTTAGCCGGGCGCTGTGGAACAATCTGCTGTGACTGCCTCAATATCAGCTTCTTGCCAAATCAGCACATGCCATGGTTCACTTATTTTACACACATGACTGATCGGATTGCCCGCCTCTACCCACCAAACATCTATACTGTACAGCAATACATTTCCAGAACATCAACCTTCTGGTGTCATAGATCATGGCCAGGCACTCTCAGAAAGTGGGTTCCATTAGCCTGACAGTAAAGGGGCATCAGCCAGAGGTTGTCCTCTCCATACCTGCCCATGATGTGCCCCCCTGGATTGTCATTGATTCTCTAACACTGCAATAGCTGTGACAAGCTCTGTATAGGAAGTATATTAGTTACCAGCTTTGTAGACAAATGTCTTCTGCTCCCTGCAGACTGGGATATGTAAAAGGACAATGCTATGCCTAGCCACACTGAGCATGCGCACAGCTTGCCTCGCCTTAGATACCATAGTGCTGTATATTTAAACGGCTTGTGTGCGCTAAATAGACCCGATCAGGGTGTATACATTTGCAAGTGGCCACTTAGGAGCGAACGTACATAATTGTCCGTGTGAAGGACAGCTACATATAGTGTCTATTACATGCTGGGGCGTCCTGCCTGGGACTAATATGAACCCTTGCTTTGGCCAACACACTGTCCTCACCCTGTAAGGGACCACTATTTCGGGGAACGCAATTTCTTACTTCGGACGAGTCCCATACTTTCTCAGAACAGGATTTAATCAGCCCCGCTCCATTGAGTCCATTCAGAACACAATAGCACATTCCTATTGGTTGTCTGATATTATGTCACGCCAAAGCTGCCGAATCAAATTGCCCGGTTAAAATGGAACTTCGCCGCAGTGGAATCTGCAGCCGCCATCTTTTATTTGGGCATGACTGGCGTAAGAATACTGGTTGTCCTCAAGAAGGTCTATTTAAATATATGTCGGTGACGATCAATTGCATTCAGTAATTTACCTTTGCCAATGACTGTTATTTTTTTCTTAATTGCAATGACAAGACGTTGGGGCATTTGCCCTTTTGCAAAATGGCAACAGAGGATTCCGGTCTGGAAATTTCCAGCGAATTCGTGTGCAACGCTGTGAGATCATCAGCACAGTTCATTGCTGGTCTGGTAGCTGCCGGAGATTCATGTGGAGTGAGGGTAGGTGATAGTTTGATGACTCTTGGGCGATATTGGGGATATAAAGGAGATTGTTTGTTTTTTACTGTGTTATCAACACAAACCATATGGGGTAGGTGATCCTGTGATGAGGTGACTCTAGGGCCATAAAGGATATTGTTGCTGCTCTTGTATGTTTCTTTCTTCTTGTATGTTTGTCTTCTGTTCTCACATTTTTTTTCCCCTCTCTTACTTTTTTTTTTTTATTTTGATGGGTTATCAACAAATAACATAGCCCCATGCCCAGTGAGTCCGCTATTGTTCTGTAGGGATCCATCACTCCGCTGCTACTTGCCAGCGCCACACCATCATTATCTTCTTTGACGTCATCAGAAGACGGCTGACGCTTCGAGTTCTTGTAGTCGGCCACTTGATGATACACATGCTTGTCGCTGTGTCAATAGGGGGGCATCTGCAAGAACCAGGACGAGGCAGCCAGCCCCCTGATGTGGAGCTGCAGCACATGAAGTGTAGATGACTCTGTTTACATTATTATTATACAGGATTTATATAGCGCCAACAGTTTGCGCAGCGCTTTACAATCTAAGTAAGACATTACAATACAAGACAAGATGGTAAGGAGGGCCCTGCCCATGAGGGCTTACAATCTAAAGGGTGGGGGAAGTGATACATGAGGAGGTAGCTGTGTGGGGATGAATTGTTTGAGAATGTGATAGCTCAGTGGTCAGGTTGAGGTGGGATAGGCTTCCTTGAAGAGATGAGTCTTAGGCCTTGTTCACACCAAATGCAGAGCAGATCTGCATGGGTTTCTGCACACGCAGTGCATTGGGTTGTGCTGCATTGTTGCAGTATTTTTGATGCGTTTGCATGCGTTCCAGAGCAGGTAAAATAGGGCCTGCTGCAGTTTTTTTACCTGCTCTGGAACTGAACTCTGCGAAGCGAACTGGAGCTAGAAATACCATTGCAATACATTGGATGCAGTTTTGCCCCAGTCTGTAGCTGCTCTGCACCTGCTCCGCGCTTGGTGTGAACAAGGCCTTAACCCTTTCGCTGCCAAGCCCTCCGGAACATTTTTCAAATCAGCTGGCCAAGCCATTTTTGAATTTTCTGCAATTTTTTCCTATTGATTTGATTTTCAACTGCTGCGTTGCTAGCGTTTGTAAAAGACCCCCCAAACCATATATTTTCTGAAAGCGCAGGCCCGGTAGAATAAAAAGATGGTGATACTAAATTTGTAGGCCCTGCGATAATTGCGCAAATGTTTCTCAAATTAATATTAAACCGATAAAAATACACAATTCAATTGTTAAAACACACCAAAATCAGTATCCGTGCACAAAAAAAAATATTTTTTGACTAAATCTAAAAGATAAAACTGTATTGAGTTAATAAATAACAAATATTAGCAAATTTGTAATTGCGCCTTTTTGCGAAAAGGTAAAAAAATGAAGGTATGCAAAACTGTAAATCATCGACTTATGTAAAAAATTGTTTTGGTGTTTGTGTTGTGATAAAAACATTCAGAACACAATAGCACATTCCTATTGGTTGTCTGATATTATGTCACGCCAAAGCTGCCGAATCAAATTGCCCGGTTAAAATGGAACTTCGCCGCAGTGGAATCTGCAGCCGCCATCTTTTATTTGGGCATGACTGGCGTAAGAATACTGGTTGTCCTCAAGAAGGTCTATTTAAATATATGTCGGTGACGATCAATTGCATTCAGTAATTTACCTTTGCCAATGACTGTTATTTTTTTCTTAATTGCAATGACAAGACGTTGGGGCATTTGCCCTTTTGCAAAATGGCAACAGAGGATTCCGGTCTGGAAATTTCCAGCGAATTCGTGTGCAACGCTGTGAGATCATCAGCACAGTTCATTGCTGGTCTGGTAGCTGCCGGAGATTCATGTGGAGTGAGGGTAGGTGATAGTTTGATGACTCTTGGGCGATATTGGGGATATAAAGGAGATTGTTTGTTTTTTACTGTGTTATCAACACAAACCATATGGGGTAGGTGATCCTGTGATGAGGTGACTCTAGGGCCATAAAGGATATTGTTGCTGCTCTTGTATGTTTCTTTCTTCTTGTATGTTTGTCTTCTGTTCTCACATTTTTTTTCCCCTCTCTTACTTTTTTTTTTTTATTTTGATGGGTTATCAACAAATAACATAGCCCCATGCCCAGTGAGTCCGCTATTGTTCTGTAGGGATCCATCACTCCGCTGCTACTTGCCAGCGCCACACCATCATTATCTTCTTTGACGTCATCAGAAGACGGCTGACGCTTCGAGTTCTTGTAGTCGGCCACTTGATGATACACATGCTTGTCGCTGTGTCAATAGGGGGGCATCTGCAAGAACCAGGACGAGGCAGCCAGCCCCCTGATGTGGAGCTGCAGCACATGAAGTGTAGATGACTCTGTTTACATTATTATTATACAGGATTTATATAGCGCCAACAGTTTGCGCAGCGCTTTACAATCTAAGTAAGACATTACAATACAAGACAAGATGGTAAGGAGGGCCCTGCCCATGAGGGCTTACAATCTAAAGGGTGGGGGAAGTGATACATGAGGAGGTAGCTGTGTGGGGATGAATTGTTTGAGAATGTGATAGCTCAGTGGTCAGGTTGAGGTGGGATAGGCTTCCTTGAAGAGATGAGTCTTAGGCCTTGTTCACACCAAATGCAGAGCAGATCTGCATGGGTTTCTGCACACGCAGTGCATTGGGTTGTGCTGCATTGTTGCAGTATTTTTGATGCGTTTGCATGCGTTCCAGAGCAGGTAAAATAGGGCCTGCTGCAGTTTTTTTACCTGCTCTGGAACTGAACTCTGCGAAGCGAACTGGAGCTAGAAATACCATTGCAATACATTGGATGCAGTTTTGCCCCAGTCTGTAGCTGCTCTGCACCTGCTCCGCGCTTGGTGTGAACAAGGCCTAGCTCTAGTTACATCCACATACACCAAATAGTAAATGACATTTTACATCTCACATTTACTACTTTTTCTCATTTCTTTTTCCAGGACTAAAGATAATTTGTCAACATGTCGTACATGCTTCCTCATTTACACAATGGCTGGCAGGTTGATCAAGCCATCCTTTCCGAGGAAGACCGTGCACTAGTAATTCGTTTTGGGCATGACTGGGATCCAACATGTATGAAGATGGACGAAGTTTTGTATAGTATAGCTGAGAAGGTAAGCAGGGCATAACCAACAAGAAGGGTGTCCCATTGCACTCCTGACTGGAATGAAAATCCAACGTAGTGACAGCAGATGTCTCTGCAAAAGCATGCAAAAATCGAATGGAAAGTCACTCGCACTCCAGATAAATACCAAGTCAGTCTCTTTATTGACTGTAGTGGTGTCACATATCAAAGCAATGTTTCGGAACCAAATGGTCCCTTCTTCAGGCAAACAGAAAAACATTTCTGTTTGCCTAAAGAAGGGACCACTTGGTTCTGAAACGTCGCTTTGATATGTGACACCACTACAATCAAAAAGAGACTGACTTGGTATTTATCTGGAGTGCGAGTGACTTTCCATTCGATTTGTGGGCTTAAACAACAGACTGCTGCATTCAAATGGAAGGTTTCTGTATCTGAAAGAACTCCAGGAACAAAAACAGCTCTAAGATTGTTCCCATGTGTTTGTTTGATGGTTTCACTAATGCCAGGAAGTATAGCCATCACTCTGCAACAGCAGAGCTGTGGCTCTCATACACAGAAGCTGTACTGTCATTTGTCCACCCCTCCTCTCCCCTTGCCAATTTGCAGAACGTTTTGTATGCTGTGAACCATTTACAAAATACAAAGCATTCTTTGAATGGACACGGGAAGATGAGGGGAGGACAGTGCGACTTCAGAGTATGAGAGCCGAAGCTCTGGACACATAGCGATAGCTTTACTATCTGACATAATTCAAAATAAATAGAAACACCAGTGACCCTGGCAGTGGCAAACACCTCATGAGACTTAACTAGTTGATACCCAGCACATTTTAAGCATTTTTTTTGACTGGAGATCTTCTTGAAACCAAGGGTGCGGACTTTGAAGATGCCAGGCTGTCCTTTTAGACTATAGTAGTTACCTCTGGGTAGCAACATGCTAATTACTAGAGCCTCCCCACGTTCCCCATGGGAGCCACAAACTTAGCGTTGCATACAAATATTGACCAGAACTTAGTGGGCTGGGTTGTAGACAAAGACCTCTTGCCTCTTTATTGCCAAGTAAGGCTGCCTATTGCATTTAGTAAGTAGGGAGATGTGGGGACTGTCAAGGTTTGGGCCAGAGAGTGATCTTTAGAGCTCTGGTTATAGTTTTGGGGAAAGTTCTTTAGTAAGAAAGACCCACCATCTGTTTAATTTATTATTAATATGCAGGATTTATATAGCGCCAACAGTTTACAACATACGGGGAGAGAGTACAAATACAACACCATACAAAAGGATTAGAAGGACCCTGCTTGTGAAAGCCTACAATTTACATTTGATACTAGGTGCAGAAAAATGTTAGATAAAAGCCCAACTATAGAAATATAGTGAAGAAGAGTTATGACCTCTGGCAGGGTTTCCCATGGGTTGTTATGCCTTTGCACATCAGGGCAACAATAAGTGGTATATAGAAAAACAAAAAACAACCGGGCGCAGGTAAAAACGTTTTCTTCAATAAAAGAGTAAACAAAAATATACTCGCAAATAAGGCAGTATGTAAAAGCATCAAAATGGACTGACAGTCCTTGATTGAAAAGCTGCTGTGGATGTAACAGATGGAGAGATCGCGGAGACACTCGGGAGACTCAACCAATGAGTGGTGTTGCTAGGACAGGAAGGCACTTGCAGCAATAGTTCCAATTTTATTTTCACTCTTCTAAAAAAAAAAAAAAAGGGGGGGGGGGTTGTGTCATCTGCATTGCCATTGGAGAGATTTTCCACCACTTTGTGGCCCCGCCAAGAAAGGAAATGAGGGCAAATCTTCTCAGTGGAGACGGACAGCAATAAAACAAACCTGACAGAGGTTCTATCTTGTCTGCAGTATAGTCACACTTCAAAAGTTCTTTGGCTAGACTTGGGCATTAAAGCTTTGAGAAGGATTTGCTTCACAACTCCATGTTATATGAACTGAGGGCAAAAGAATGCTTCCATCTTTGTTCAGTCGAATGCATGTCCGTGCAGCCATCTCATATTTTCGAAAATTAAAAAATGGAGGATAGAGATGGGAAATTCTAATACAGGTACTGAATGTGCTGTGCACTTCACTTTTGTGTGTATTATACCTTATGGGCAATCTGTCCCCAAGATAAGAGCACCTTGACACGGAGCAGCTCATTATTGTTTTTTTTTTTTCTTCAAGCTGATTTGTGTCTGGATTATTTTTATGATGCAATAGAAAATCCAATATGAGTATGACCATATAGAACAATTTCGTCCAGGGACTAGGTGCAATGCAGTTATTAAAGCTGGCCATACACCTATAGATTATCTGCAGATTTTCTATGGTCAGATGGAAAAAGTGCAACAGATTCCTCCGTCCACGTAAACTGTGCGGATGGAGGAATCTCCCACTGGGCCAAGCTTCAGGATCTTGCTAGTCGGCCCCGCTTTCTCTCAAAATACCTGAACACTCTCATTGAATGCAGGCATTGTTCAGGTATTTTGAGAGCCAGCATAGCCGACTAGCAAGATCCTGAAGCTTGGCCCAGTGGGAGATTCCTACATCCACACAGTTTTTAGCGTAGATGGAGGAATCTGTTGCACTTTTTCCATCTGACCATAGAAAATCTGCACATCATCTATAGGTGTATGGCCAGCTTTAAGCTCCTAACCCCATGTACCTTCTGATATAGTGTCAGAGAGTTCAAGTGTGTGTACAGACAAAACATATTTTTTTAGATAGAGTAGGTAAGGGTAAAACCCCTGCCAGGCTATTTTATTTATTTAGAGATTTACTTCACTTTTGGTTTTAGAGAGGCAACAGGAAATCTCCCTTAGAGAGGGCAATTACTCAGGAATTCGCTTAAAAAAGCCCAAATCACTTTTGGCGCGATATAAATCCTGTATAATAATAATAATGTGTATCCCATGCTCATGTACTGAGATAGATATTCACACGTCTAGTATTTACTATGGGGCACATTAAAGGAGAACTATGAGGCGAGTGAAAATCACTCAGCCTCATAGTTCTAGCCGACCTGTGACAATGAGACTGTCACAGGTCGGCTCAATAGATCGGGAAGTGAGCGAACACATACCGTCGCTCGCTCACTTCTCGATCCTGTCCCTGCAGAGAGCTGTGACTGTCACTCACGGCTCCCTGCAGGGATTCCCCCCTCCCTTGTCCGATCCTCCAGCGCTGACTGGTGGAACCGGACGGAGGAGAGGGCGGGTACAGCTGGCTCTGCCTCCAGACAGGCAGAGCCAGCTGTCACTCACGCAGCTGGGTGGATCCAGACAGTAATGTCTCGGCTGCGGCTTCTCAGTATACCGCGAGCTGTAGCTTGCGGTATACTGAGCTTTGGGTGACGGGAGGACGCTAGTTTGTGTCCTCCCGTTACCCTTAGGAGAACTATGGGGAAAAGCCCTGACCCCATAGTTCTCCTTTTAATTAAGCAGTAAAACTAACATTCAGCAAACGTTCAGTGCAGGTAACTCTTCCTGGTGCATGTGTTTTCTATAGTGTTTCACCACCAGTGAATGTTTGGTAAAAGCCACATTCACTGCTTTATTAAAATGTCCCTATGACTGTGCCCAATGCATTTGCACTAGCTGAAGTATGAGTTTTAGGAGAAAAAAGTTACCACAAAAAAACTGCGTGGTATTGTGTAAACCAGACCACTGAAAGTGCCTTTAGTCTACATCTGAGGTTTGTTATTTCATTTACAGTTGGGATGGTGGGATGCCTGAGAGGATATCATTAATATTATGGTATCTACAGCAAAATGGCAGTATACGTTTTGGTGGAAGACATATAAAAGATTTATGTGTTAATCCTATTCACTTTGCTGTGTCGTGTTTTTGTCTTACATTCTTATATTTTTTTCTTTGCTCCAGGTAAAAAACTTTGCAGTGATGTATCTTGTGGATATAACCGAAGTACCCGATTTCAACAAGATGTACGAGTTGTATGATCCATGTACAGTCATGTTCTTCTTCAGGTAGGTACTCCAGAATTGCCTATATGTTAGATAGTTACATGCATGTTCAGATTATATAAGACAGAAGTGACTGACTGACGCAACTCCAGCATAAATTAAACACCATCCCGTCCCTCTATCACCCGCTTCCCCACACATACACAAAAAAAAAAAATCCTTTAGGTCGCAGTCATGTCATCATCCAGCGCTGAGTCCTTCTCTCCGTTTACTTCCTGCTCCGATCCTTCTGGGTGTCCATGCCACTGCCTGCATGACGTGGGCAATTCCCTTTGGCTGTCAACTGGAAGGGTCCTCTCAGAATTCATAAGACTACTGATGTTGGCCTAAGGGGTGTCAATGGAACCAGTCAGAGAGGGTCACACTGCAGTACATGGCATCAGTGAGGGACCTGCATGGAATAAGTATTTATAAGAAAGTCAAGAAAATCAGCCTGGGGGAAGGAATTTGTCCTGCACTAGGGCTAAGCAACAGGTTCACTTTAATGCCGATCCCCACAGCTGCTTTTACTTGCCTTCCCTTTGCTTTTTGCAATAAACACATTTATTTTATATGTATACAGTATATTCAGTGGATGATTATTAAAAAAAACAATGGGCTGTAAGAAATATTGGAGTTGTCCAGGTTAACCAGTGGATGCTCGCTTTTATTTTAAACCAGCAAAATTGAAGAAAGCATGTTACTAATGTCCTTTTTATTAAAGCTGAACTTTGGGGAAATTTCAGTGACCCTTGTAGTGGGTCTCTCCTTGCACTGCGAGGGCTAAATGCTTGTTCGTGTCTAGGGTACCATTTAAAAGCATTGTTGCATACCTTGTCCCTCGCTCCAGCAGCAGCTGGCACTTACCTCTCTAACGTTCCGGTTTGTGGGCAGCGGGCCCTTGCTGTCCTCACTTACAATTCAGGGCTGCTCATCCTGCATTATAAGTAGGGATGCACCCATACCGATATCTAATGCTCCCATACCCAAATGCTCCGTTACAGAAACTTCCGGTCAGCGGAAGGTTTCCTCTGACCGGCAGTGTTGTAGGGGAACATGGAGCCGGCTTACTGGCCATTCAAGAAGCCGGGAGGCAGGTCATTACCTGCCATCCAGCTTCCTGATTAGCGGGGAAGCCGGTTCGATGCCGATTGGCTGGGAAGCTGGTTTCCCGGCCAATCACAATCGAGCCGGCCGCACAACATGGAACCGGCTTCCTGGGCAATCAGGAAGCTGGAGGGCATGTCATTACCCGCCTCCCTTCTTCCTGATTGACTGGGAAGCCAGCTCCATTCCAGCGGAAGCACCGGTATCGGTACGCTGTATCTGTGAGTACCGCAACCAAAATATCAGTACTCCTACTCGATACTGAAAAACCGGTAACGGTGCATCCCTAATTATAAGTGATGATGTCAATGTGCAACCAACAAATGGAGCGCTGAAGAAAAGCGGCTTCAGGGGACCAGTTGCATGGAAAGGAAGAAGCCAGTGAGAGGGATAAGGTAAATAAAACTGTGTTTTAATATTGGTCTAGGCAAATGAGCATGTAACCCTTGCGGTGGTGGAGCCCCACTGCAAAAGTAGTTTTGGCTATTTCTGGAGTTCAGCTGTAAGGCCCCATTCACACTGAGCGATTTATCGTGCGATTTTTGCAGCGATATCGCTCATATTTCCATGCGATATCGCTCTATGTAGCTTCTCCAATCCATTTCAATGGAGCTGTTCACATCTCGCCGCTCAATATCGCTTGTAGCTTGTCGCTCCTGCATGACCCTTTTTTCTGCGGATTTCGAGCGATTTTGCTCCTGATTGCATACAGCCCAATAGGAAAAAGTCGCGCAATATCGCACATATAAAATCGCGCGGAAAATCGCACGATTTTCATGTCGTTCAGTGTGAATGGGGCCTAAGCTGCCCATATACCAGGAGATTTTGACACTTTTACATCGTAGTTGTATATGATCTGATCAGCAACAGATTTGTTGCAGAGGAGAGACGCAACGAACAAAGGTATAGCAATTCAGTGTTCATATTATGGTGGGAGCAATGGAAGAATTTGTACTGGAATCGCATAAATGTGCAGTTGATTGCATCTTCCATCCTGTCTTTTGATATCTGGATAGGTATCTGCTGTAGTTTTCATCTGATTGGTGTTTTTTTTACAACAGGAACAAGCACATCATGATTGACTTGGGAACTGGTAATAATAACAAGATAAACTGGGCAATGGAAGACAAGCAGGAGATGATTGACATTGTGGAAACGGTTTATCGTGGTGCTAGGAAAGGCAGAGGTCTGGTGGTGTCTCCTAAGGACTACTCAACAAAGTACAGATATTGACTTGCCTGTTTGTTAATAAGGCGCCTGGTTTTATTTTATTTTTTCTGGGACTAAAATGCATCTTATGCCATCTAAGCTAAGCATTTGTGCAGTTATTAGATCAGAAGGTGTGAGCAGTTTTACAGTTTATGCTTTTTGACAAGGAAAACCTCAAACTTTACAATCCACGATTCAGATGCCTGAGGGGCCGAAGCCTTAACTACCTTATTTATGTCAAAATGATCTTTTGTATATTGTAATGTGTTCTATTAAATGACATTTTTACTTTGGGAATGTTTTGTCTTTATACTTGTTTTTTTTGGACTCCAGATATAACAGTTTGATTTGTAGTCTTGTCATAAAGATTAAAGAGCGTCTAAAATAAATATAAGTACATAATATGCGGCCGGCACATTTTCATATTCCATTATTGAAGCATAATGAAAGTCCCACAAAAGAGCAACATTTTGGAGACACATACGACTCCTTCATCAAAGCAATGTCACTAATAAAGCTTGTGCACTTTGTCTCTGTTGCAAATTTGTTTTTTTAGTTTCCATTTTTTTCCTGGCCTTCTCTGTGGGCTATAAAACACCTACCCCCTATGTTAACCACTTGCTGTCTGGAGCAATTTCTTACATTTGCACACAAGATACAATCTGAATTTTTAGCTAGAAAATCGCTTCAAACCCCCAAACAATGATCTATTTTCTGAAAGCAGAGGCCCTGTAGAATAAAAAAAAATGCTAGTTGCAATTTTTTATGTCGCACGGTATTTGTGCAAATGTTTATCAAACCAATATTTTCTAGTATAAAATGCACTAAAATGAAATTTAGTGCACAGAAACAGAATATAATACCCAATTTTTTTGGTAAAATATAAAAGACAGGGTCACGCCAGGTAAATAGATACCAAACATGTCAAGCCTTAAAATTGCGTTCGCCTGTGAAGCCACATAAAACTTCAATACCCAAAATTTCCCATAGGGGACACTTTAAAAGCTTTTACCGCTCATTAGTTTAGTGCTAACAGTGATTGATGGCCCTAAAATGTTTGCTCTCACTTTGACCTTCGTGGCGATATGTAACACGTGTAGCTCAATTTTCGGTGTTTTTTTTTTGCACGTAGGTGCACTGACGCATGTTTGCCTATGTCTGTGCATGCACGTGGGGGACTTTAAAAAATGTTTTTGCATTTTTTACAAATTGTCACGTTAATTTTCTTTTCATTTTTTAAACACTTTTTACGCTAACCTTATTGCTATCACATAGGATAGGGTGTGACAGGTACGTTTTATGGAGACATCAGGGGTCTGTCAGACCCCCTAATGTCACTTAGGAACCCCAAAGAAGCTGAGGAATCAGAGATCTGCTTCACCAGCTTCTTCTCCTGGCTCTAGGAGCCGGAGACCGTGTACAGTGACACCGGAAGTGATGTAATACACATCACTTCCGGGTCCAGTGATCGGAGGAAAGATCAGCGGCTGGATGCCACTGGATCTCTCTGATCGTTTACCCGGAGGAGCTGTCGCAGTGGAGGGGGTGGGGTCAGCACATAGACGTCGGATCGCTTGTACTTGAACACCCATCACCAGCTGTTTTAAATGATTATGCAGCAGCAGCCGTGTTCTTGGTTTAAGCACTTCTGCGTGCCGCCGTATATGTACGTATTGCGGCTCAGAAGTGGTTAAGAGGAAAAAGGAAGGTGTTTTGTAGTTCCGTCCTACGGTCGCAACGCTGTTCCACCATAGATTATACTACAGTGAGTGAGCGTTGTCACCCTAAGACAGGACCTGTGTTACTGCCAAGATCAGTAGGGGGGGAGGGAAAAACACCTGGGGGGAAAAAAATGCAGTCATCACACCTAAGGATAGGTAAGCTGCAATAGATAATGTTTGTTCTTGGATTTGGAAACACTTTATTAAACATCATATTTTCAAGTTTTTCTTTATTTAAAGAAGAAATCTGGCCAAAACTTTTAATAACCCTCACACTGCTAAGGGTTAACTGGTCACTTTTGTCTATGTGCTAAAAAAAAAGTAAAATTCACCCGAACCATGAAGCCGGCTTGCTCTTAGACAGGTCTTTCCAGCCTCTCTCCCCCTCCACTGCAGCAGTCTAAGGTCCCTAAATCATTGCGTTCTATACACTGTGTGTATATGTGAGGACGACACTGAGGAACTCCAGTGCTGCAGCGTAGGAGGAGACAGGCTTTAGAGAGATGGGAGAAGCAGGTAGCCGGCTCAGCAGTTCGGGTGAGTGTAACTTTTTTTTTCCTTTTTTAGCATTTAGTATCTTTTCACAGCAGTGTAGATGATTTTACTCCCAAGATGCTGGAAGGAACAACAAGTGCTGCGGTGTGAATGTGTGTTACATGGCTGTAGGCCACACTAAGTGCATTTCTGATTTTAACAATTAAAGGATCACTACTGTAAAAATAGTACTCAACTGTATGTGGGTAATACAACTAATGATAGTATTTTATTTTTAATTTCAAATACCTTTTAATTATAATTTTTTTTTTTTTTGCACATGTACATGCAGATCAAGCTGACAAGTAGGGATGTGCTCAGGTTTGGACTGAAGCTGGTTCAAACCCCAGTCCCTCCTGAACAGAATCTCCTTCTGTGCTGCCCAATCAGCTGTGAGCAGGGAATTCCTGTAAGCAAAGGGCTGGGGTGCAGTGACATCACTGACCTTATATGGCTACATGCTTATATACCTAATATGGCTATGTGGCCATGTAAATGAGATCAGCACAAGCATCCCTCCCCTTTGTCTACATGCAGCTGTAGACGGGGAATGCCTGTCCCTCAGCCGATTGGGTGGAAGTGCCCATGGCACATCCTTGTTCAAGAGAGCTTGTGTTTGGACTGAGTTCTGAACCTGAGCTCATTCCTACTCGAAACCAAAAGTGACAGGGGCTGGGGCAACTATAAGGCCCCATTTCACACCGAGTGATCTGAGATTCCTGCATTCAAATGGGCCCGCTGTGCCCATTCAAGGTATTGACCGGTTGATATGCTGTTTGGAATAGATGACTGTAGCTGGGTGCATATGTCCTGTGTCCAGCGACAGCCATCTATGCCAAACCGCATGTATTTGTATCATATATATGAGCACATACGGATTGCCACTTACAGATGGGGCTGCTGCCACCCGGTTATTACCTTGAATGAGCACAGCGGCCACATATGAACTGGACGCCTGGGATTCCTGCCGCAGGAATCCGCCTAACACTAACAGGGTGCTTTAATGGTCACACTTTATTGATGAAGCTTAAGTGTTTCTCTTTTTTTACAATGTTATGGTACTGTTTGTCCCACTCCCTGTCACTATTACTCTGCTGGACAGATTCCCTGCATGCAAACATAGAGAAAAATATAAAGTCATGTTGAATTAAAAAACAAAATACTATCATCACAACTGCACACAGTATTCAGAATATAGTATTTTTCATGCCAGTGGTCCCTTTTACAGTATTTTCCAAATTGCAGTAGCGGTTTGATGGCTGGCTTGAATCTGCTGGAGTTGTTCTTTAAATAAAGAGACCTGACACTTGTTGATATAAATATTTTATGTAGAAAACACCATTGCATAAAACAGCTGCATTTCAGATCCTCGCAAAGGTCCACAGTTAGTGCTGAAAGAAATAAGAAAAGAACTTGGTTAGGTTGTAAAGTGAAATCACGTGAGAATCATTTGATTTATTATATTAATAACAGCAATACTTTGGACTACTGTATATGTTTGCAACTTTTACATGTGAAAAAATAACTACTCTGAATTCATTATGAAAAGCAGTGCCTTGTTTGTTTGCTTGCCGTGACCCCCTCTCCCCCTCATATGCTCATTTATTCCTCGAGGATGGGCTAGCACAAGCAATCAGTAATGGATCGTGTTTTAGAGCATGGTGAAGAAGCGGCTTCCCTGCGTTCAGGAGGTGATACTGTGTTCTCTTCAATGCAGCTTTTTAAAATCCCGATAGGGATTTTCTATTGAAATATGGCACCGCAACTGCATACCTTCCGAGGGGCAGTAAAGCCGCAATCAAACTGCAGCTCAACCACCTGGTTTTACAGCCCTCTTGCCATCCATGTGAAGGAGGTCTTATATTCACCTTCCTCCCCACCTGTGCAATAATCCAATGTGAAACTTTGCCTCTGTGCAGGAGCTTCCTGTAATAAAGACCGGTCACTGCTGCCTTCTCTCCTTGTGCAGGGTGACAGGTCTTTTATCCGCCCCCCTCCTGTAGATTTCCTGTGGTGGGTGGCAGCCTGTGGTGAAGCAGGTCCCTCCTACTTCTCTGCTCTCAGTGCAGCTTATGTACAGCACAGTGACGTCACTGCTATATTTATAAGGTAATATCTGGGGTTACAAAGACATTTGATGCACACAAAGTAGATTGATATCCTTTGTGGCTATTTAAGAATATATTTAGATTAAGGTTTTTGGGCCCAGAGTTCAGCTTTAAAAGCAGTTTTTACAAATAAATATCTCTGTAAACCTTTTAAATCTATATTGTTCAATCTATTAGACGATTGACATAACAAGTCCGCAACAGTGCCACAAATTATAGTGTAACCCATAGGGGTCATGTGACAGAAGTCATGTAGCACACGACCACCACAATATACATTTTATTGGTTTCAACAAATATTTGCTCCTGTGTGCAATAGTATATATTAAACCAAAAAGTAGATATTTACCAAAACATCATCTCTGTCTTCTATGCCTGCTTGTGTCATCAGGTCAGCTATGTCTTTTTGGAGCTCATCGATGTTGGAACCCATTTCTTCCAGTAAAATATTAAGGAAAATGACATGTTTGGCATTGTGACAGTTGTATTCTGTGATGAATAGGCAATGCACACCATGTACATTCAGCTGTAATACCAACTTCATCAATGTCATGTGAAAGTGGAACACTAAGGTCCTGTTCACACAGGGCTTTAGGCTGCGGCTGGGGATTCCTATGGCAAGAACCTACGGATGCTGGTGACAGGAATCTCGGGTGTGTCTGTCCATATTATGCTGATGGCAGCGACTGCATTTGTCAGCAGCAATCTGCATGTAAACGTATATGGTACGATTGCCTGCGGTTCTAGATATACGATTGTCCCTGGATGCAGCGCACCTAACGTGCATCACCTTGGGCTAGGTGCATTGTTACACCTTTCATTTGACTAGTGCCCCAACGCACCTCTCAGTGTTGCACTGACCACCAATACCATTATTACTGTTCAAAAAGTAGTGCAACATGTGGCCGCCTGGAAGTGTGTTGGGGTGCCATCTAAATGAATAGCAATGCAACGCATCTAGCACATGGTTACGAATGCTAGGTGCTCTGTGCAATAGCATGCAGTAAACGAACAGTATCGTGCGATTAATGCTACGCTATGGCAATAATCACAGCTATCACAGTTTCTCTGCTCCCCGCTGGGACACACAGCAGCGCCCAGCGGGGAGGAAAGAAAGAATGGATGCGCCGATGTATTGGCAGGAAAATAGCACTTTCAGCAATATGCCCAAAGTGCCATTTTCGGCGGCCGATATATCGGTGCATCCCTAGTAAAAATGCAAAAAAAACACGAGAAAGCTCACACTTGAGTGTGGGCTTAGATAGTTAAAGAAAAACTGCGGGGAAAAAAAATAAAATAAATCAGAAACCCACGCTTGCAGCCACGAGTGTTAGGCACTCTTTTGGCTAGGTGACATTATTAAAGCTGTATTACTCACCACAGCCTCCTAGCTGCTAGACTGGTCCCGCAGCCTCTGCTCTGGGCTTCGGACCACTGACGTCATCATGTCTTATGCAAGTCTATTGACTGGCATTAGACGCAAGGACACTGAGAGACATTCCACCGCTGGAGCGGAGGGAGAAAGAGGTGAGCTGACCACTGCAGGACTGAGAATGGGGTGAGTAATACAGCTTTATTTGAGCCCCCTAGGCAAAACAAGCACTTAACACTTGCAGGGGGGGGGGGGGTTAACCCCACTGCAAAGGTATGTTTTTCTTCCCCCAGAGTTTTTCTTTAATTATCTGTTATATGCCCCTTCCTTTTAATTACATACAATTTTTTAGAAGCTAAAAGGATAAAAGCAGATCGCCAAAACAAAACTTTTTCCTATTATAGTGATATAATGATATAGATATAGTGAGCCCATCAGTGATACTTCATATAATAAAATGTCCTCTATGAAAGAAAATACATTTTCACTAGTTCCCCAGCTAAGTAGAAAGGATATTCCTCTGTGTTAACTGATCTGACAGAGTCTGGAATTTATCCTGGAGGTTACTCAAAAGACTTTCAGCCTGCAAGAGAAACAAACATCACATTATCAAGGAATGTAAAGCTGGTCATAGAGTGTTAGCTCACAGCATAGACAGAGAAATGCCCTCTGACAGTGGCACGCATGCTGCTGTCAGAATACCCGAACAGTGACTGCGCCTGATGGGCTGCAGTCACTGTCTTGCTGAGATTTTTAAAACCGTCTCCTTCAGGGAGTCCCAAAGGGGCCAAACACTGCTTGAATTTCAGCCAAGTCAGCAGGACAGGGCTGAAACTGAACCAGTGTATGGAAAGCTTAATGCCTACTTTAGCTGAATTTGACTTATACATCTTCTATAATATATATTCATTATACCTTTTCTCTGCCTAAAGGAGTCATGCCTGCATCTGACCCCATATTATTTTTACCACAACTTTCTTTTATCACTATGATTGATATAATAAACAACCGTATCATCATATGGCTGATGTATAAACTGGGTGAATGCCATTCCCAATTACGGCCACTAGATGGAGCCAAGGAGCATAGGCATATCCTATGCTCCATCATGTGGCAGTAATGGTGTGCGATGCAATTCGCCCAGCTATACACTGGAAAGAAGTTTTATAAATCAGCCCTTATGTGTATTCCATCAAAATGAAAAGCGCTAAAGGTATTAAATAATGTGTATAAAAAGTGGAAGATAGGTTTTCAGGCGGGTCGGCCTGGAGCCTATTAATGTGTATGAAATGTGATTAATAAACCAATACAAAATTGCTGTGATAAAGATAAAACATAAAAACCAATCAAATTGTCCAATAAAGTCATATAAAAATCCTGTGAAACATCAAAAAGTGTTCCTTATGTGTATTCACTAGCAATAGACATGCATAATTAAAGTGTATGTATAGTCAAAACATTTTTTTAGTTTGGATAGAGTAGGGAAGGATTAAAAACCCTACCTACCTCTGATCCATCGCATTTAGGTCCAAAGAAAGTTTATAAACCTTTTACATTTTTTATTTTTCGGACCTAGATGGACTTGGATAATTGGTTGTAAATGAACATGTTCGTTTACTTCTGCCTACTCATGGACTAACATTGAGCTTCCGAAAACTGACAGATCGAAAAAGCCGTATGAAAGGGGCTGAACCCTTCCCAAGTCTATCCAAAACTTGGGCTGTACATACACTTTAACACATTTTCAGTAAAGTTCCGTTCACCTCTGTACGTTCGTGCGTGGACGTGTTTTGACGTGGTTGATGCACTGCACCAAAACGCTTGTCACTTTGCATGATGCTCTGTGGTGCCATTCAGTGTTAAAGAAGAGCTCTAGGAATTTTTTTTAATGAATTGGGGCTACCCCTGCACTGCAAGGGTTAAGCGCTTGTTTATGTCCTGGTGCTAAAAAAACAAAGTTATACTCACCCAAAGCTCTGAGCCAGCCAGCTGCCACAGCGTTCTCTCCAGTTTGTCTCCCCCTCCCTGCAGCATTGGAAACTTCTTATACACAGTGGGGGGAATTTATCAAAACTGGAGCAAACAGAATCTGGAGCAGTTGCCCATGGCAACCAATCAGCATCTCTCTTCTGTTGCTCGTGTAAGATTTAAAAATGAGACCGAGAAGCTGATTGGTTGCAATGCAAATCTGCTCCAGATTTAGGCTTCTCCAGTTTTGATAAATTCCCCCCAGTGTATATCTGTGATGATTCACGAGACTTTGGACCGCTGCAGAGGAGGGGGAGAGATGTTGGAAGGACCGATCTAAAAGGTTCCCATACACCTTACAATTTATCTGCAGATGTTCTGTGGTCAGATGGAAAAAGTGCCAACAGATTGGCCCAGGTGGAGATTACTCCATCCACACAGTTAAGTGTAGATGGAGGAATCTGTTGCACCTTTTCCATCTGACCACAGAAAATCTGCAGATAATTGTAAGGTGTTTGGCCAGCTTAAGAAGCCGGCTTTTAGCTTTGGGGGAGTAACCCCCCCCCCCCCCTTAGACAGAAACAAGCAGTGCAGGGGTAGCCCCACTGCAAGGGTTAATAAAAACATTTCTGGCGTTCTTCTTTAAAGCAAACATTTAATAACCCTTGCAGTGGGGCTACCCCTGCGCTGCAAGGGTAAAATGCTCGATTTTGGCTAAGTTATACTGACCCAATTCTCCAATCCAGCTTGCTCTTACACTGCTTCCTGGAGCCTCTCTCCTCTACACTGCAGTGGTTTTAAGGTCCCTGAGTAATCCCGTTCTATACACAGGGTATAGGATGTGAGGACACCGAGGGACATACCATCGCTGCAGTGTAGAAGGAGACAGGCTGGAGGGAGTGATGTCAGAACCGCCAGGCTCAGAGAATAACGTTGTTATTTTTAACCCTAGGCAAGCACTCAACCCTTGCAGTGCAGGGGTAGCCCAACTGAAAGGGTTAAAAATCTTTTCACCCGGAGCTGTTCTTTAATGGCATCCCAGCGCACCTCAAAGCACAATGCACTTTCATGTGCATGAGATCTCAGCACAACTTATGGTAAAAAAGTACTTTTTTGGTGCGCTTGTCATGAGTGCACAGCCCATTAGAATACATGACGCACAAAAAACGCACCTACATGTAGGCTCATAGTGTAAACGCCGGCTTACACAGCAAGGAATAGATGACAGGTAAAACGATTGAGCATTATGCATTCACAATGATCAGGTTACATTAAAGCAGGAACACTCAGTTACCTATTGTTTACAAACACAGGAAGATGTTCTAAAACATTTAAAACAAGACGATCACACTTACAAAATCAGAGAGGTCTTGGGGAGTCTTGGGATCGTTGTCTGTCATGGCTGATCACTGTGTCACTGGCTGTCAAAAGCAGCAGCAGCGCTCCTGTCCTTAGCTGCAGCGCTAGGAAGGGCAGAGTCTATAAACACAAGACACAAAAGCTTCTCCAACTGCCATAGAAACGTCTCCACCAATCAGACGTGAGCTGATGGAGACAACCCTGACCTGCCAGAGGCAGTCACACCCCACGGAAGGACAAAAGGAATCACTGTGGAATGTCAGATTTCCTACAGTTACATTGTCTCCATTATAACGGCTTCTGTATTGCTGCCCTGGCAACATTTATGTTTACAAGAGTGGAAACTCATAGAAGGGGAATTTATCAAGACTGGAGCAGGCAAAATCTAGAGCAGCTGTGCCGGGCAAACCAATCAGCTACTCTCTTTCATTTCCAAGTCTTAACCACTTGCTGACCGGGGTGTTTATACCCCCCTTCCTGTCCAGGCCATTCTTCAGTATTCAGCGCTGCGGTACTTTGACTGACGTTTATTCCGTCATGCAACGCTGTACTGAAATTAATTTTATACCATTTTTTGGGGACAGATAGAGCTTTCTTTTGGTGGTATTTAATCACCACTACAGGTTGTTGTTTTTTTACTGTATAATAAAAAAAGCACCAAAATTTTTTTAAAAAACTTGTTCTCCCTACGTTATGTTATACAACATTTATTATTACCCAATTTTTTGGTAAAATATAAAAGACGGGGTCACGTCGGGTAAATAGACACCAAACATGTCAAGCTTTAAAATTGCGTGCACCCGTTAAATCGCAAAAAACTACCATACTCAAAATTGACCATAGCCGATGCTTTAAAAGCTTTTACCGCTCATCAGTTTAGTGTTATCAGTGATTGATGGCCCTAGAATTATTGCTCTCATTCCGACGTTCGCGGCGATATGCAACATGTGCGGCGCAATGGATGTAATCTGCGTTTTCGCACGTAGTTGGGCTTGACGCATGTTTGCGTGTGGGGGCGGGGGACTTTAATTTTTTTTTATTGCTTTGATATGCGATTTTTAATTTGTTTTATTTACCTAGGGACCCCCAGAGAAGCTGATGAAGCAGAGACCTGCTTCACCAGCTTCTCTCCGGTTTCTGTACCGGAGAGTGACACTGAATGCAGGCAGTGATGTAATACACATCATTGCCTTCATTCAGAAGCAAAAAAAAAAAAACATTTTTTTTTTTTTTTAACTGGAACTCATGTGAACAGGCCCTGAAACCAAAACTTTTTTTTAAGCTTTGTATAAAGTTGGGTATACACAGGTAGATTTTTGCGCAAATGTTCGCAGAAAAAAATCCTTTTGGATCGATCGATAACACCATCAGAGGCTTGGTGATTATTATTCGAAATTTCGTTTGACTTTCATTGTTAGTTAGCATTCGATTTTGGAATAAATGAAGTTTTCTCGAAAGAAAACCACATTCACTTTTCGAATTTCGTTCGATTTAAATAATTTTTCCAACATGTTGCTTCAAATTTTTTCATCACTGTGGTTGAAAATCGATTATCATCACTTTCACCACATCAACACTTAGAAAGTCAAGCAAACGTTCCAAAATCGATTTAATTTGTTCAAAATTCTGTGTTCCCAACTTAAAGAAGGTTTATAATACCTGGGCAGCTTTTTTTTTGTGCTATCCATGTCCCACTAGGGAGATTTCCATTTACTTCCTGTCCAATAGCCACAAAAGGAAGTGATAAGAAATCCCTCCAGCGAGAGGAACATCTCTGATGCCAGCAGGACCACCAGAACTAGTGTCGCCATTGGATGTTTTCTCATCTATTTCTGTTCTGATGACAACCCAAAATGTGGGATTTTCCTTCACTTTCAGTGATAACAGTCACCAGGACACATAGGGAGAGCGAAGTCCCTGTTCACACTACGCTATGCAGGAACGTACACAAAAGCAATTTTGTGCACGTTTTGTCCTGCATTTGCTGCGCGTCACCATTGATTTCCATGGGTCCCGCACATGTGACAAACACAGCACAGTAGGTCATGCAGAATTTTCAGCTGCAAGTGTCCCACCTTTTTTTTTAAAGTTTGTGTGCATTTTACGTGCGTCCACGTGTGGGGAAAAAAAATATTTTACCAGCCACATTTGGGGTGCCATTAAGGAATGGCACCGCAAAGGCGATGAACATTTTGAACATATTGCGTGAACGCACGTCAAAGCACATGCTTTGGCGTGTGTTTATGCAACACGCAGGTGTGAATTCTCAGTTCACCCATATGCACCACAGTTTCAGGCATTTTTTTTCATTGTTTTATGTGTGTCGACATGCATTTATGAAGCCTCATGCACGACAAATGTGCAACAAAACACATAGAAATGCTAGTGTCGCTTGTCTACAGACATTTCCATTAAAGTTTATGGGGCCAAAGGTGCAGACATTTGCAGAAAAGTAGCTCATGTACTTTTTGCAGTAACAGTTGTTTTGTTATATGAGACAGGACGCTCAGATACGAATAGGGACCATTGATAGCAATGGAATTCCATTGGTTGAGCCCTTCGAGCTACAAACCACCGGCATGTGAACTCATGGGGACACAGACAGCATGAAAATCTGACAGACTTTCTGATCCCTGTCCACTCTATCCAAAACTAAAACAAGTTTACAAAAGTAAAAACAAAGTGAATATAACTTGATTTATTTTAGTACCTAGAGCACTGAACCCTTGCAGGGGGGGGGCTGGAGGGGCGGAGTGTCAAGCCCCTCTATAACGGTAAAGGTGCCCATACACTGCCCGATTCTCGTACGAGAATCGTGGGAAATCGTACGAGAATCGTGCAGTGTGAATGAAGACGTGCAACCGTTTCTACTGTACGGTCGCACGTCTTTTGTCTAAGGTGCATGCTAGAAAACCAGCCGAGAATCTTACGATTTTCGGCTGGTTTGAACGGTGCTCGGGAGACAAATGCCGAACAGGCCAGTGTGCGCACACGCACACTGCCCATTCAGCATTGCAGTCATCGGAAGCCCGCCCCTCGGGGGGGCGGTCTTGCGATGATCGCAAGTACGATCTGCCTGTCCAAGATTTTTTAAATTACTTTACAACCATCGCAAGACTAAGGTCTTGCGATGGTTGTAAAGTGTATGGCCACCTTTAGGCTGCATTCACACCTAGGTGTCAGCATTTTTGTGTGCGGTTTTACCTAGCGTACATTGCTAGTTTTTTGCGCATTTGTTGCACATTTTAATGTGCGTTAGACGCGAACATAAGAACATGCACGTCTTGACTAGCAGATCAGACATTGCGGTCAATGGGGTATGTGCATTTTTCTGGTTTTTCCATTGCAGTCTATGGGACCAAATGCACGCAAAAACGCCCCAAACTTCAGGAACTTTTTTGAGTGACAGGTGTGAATGGGGCCTTGGGAAAATTTCTCCCCAGAGAACTTCTTTTACCAGACCACACTGGATCAACGCAGGTCACTGCAAGGACACAGAAAACAATTTTTTCCCTTGTGTCCCATTAACACCACAGCGATCGGTGCGCTGCACTTGAATGCAAACTTGCTACATTTTATCGCGGCACACTGCATGCCATCGCTCTTGTGCAGGGACCTGAACGGAGTGCACACATTGTACACTTCACATAAAATGTTTAAAAAGACAAAAATTAAACAGTGACAGCTCCAGCCAAGGCACACTGTCCGAGCAGCCACAACATACAAACCTGCGTTTTAGTGGATGGGCTAGTGTGAATGGGTCCTAAGGGATGACCTCACTGACCACTTGTGAGATGTGAAAGGACCAGGTCCAAACTCTCAATAGCAGAAGCTGATTCAAATTTGCAATATACAGCGTGCTTCAAGTGACTCTGTCATGAGAGTATGGCGGCTGCTATTGCAGACTTCCTGCTGAAGATGCTAGATGCCTGGCTCTGTCTGACATCAGTGTGTATTAGTCACAGTCCCTGAACAAGCATGTTGTAGATAAGTGTCAGAACCACTTGTCTCGATACTTGTTCCAGGTCAGCGACTCACTGAATTCAAAGAATCAGAATGATAGCCACTGAAATAGCATTGTCAAAGGAGAGTTCAGTAATGGCAGCCTCCATTCATTTCTCATGTCCTTGTCCCTCTAACCTCTCATTTACTAAGCAGAATTCCTGTGTCAGAAAGTATTGCAGCCATTTTCCATCCACAGTACACTAGTTTTAGGACAACTCCTCAGTAAATAGGTTTAGCATTACTGCTCCACAATTAGTATACCGTCGGGTAATGACCATTTCCATCAGAGCCTTCTCATGCAGATGACTTACAAAACAGGTCACGGCCTTCATTTTTGATGTACTACATAAACACTGCTATGTCTGACATTCATATCAAAACACACCTAATTAAAGCAGGAACAACCTGAATCTTCTGGGCCTATTAACTATGTTATTCATATATGAGAAGTGTGCTGGGATAGGTCTGTGTTTCGTAATATGCATATGATACACTATTCAACCTTGTTAATTATAGCACTGCATAAATAGGAGTCTGTTTGTGATCTACTACATTGGCCTTTCTAATCTTATGACTCCGAACTGGCTAGAAGGAAATGAACAAAGTACCTGTTACCTAGTGAAAAAGTAAACATATTTTCTGGTTTGGTAGAATGTTTCAAGTCTGGTGCATTTCAGGAAGAGTAGCAAGGCTGAGCAGACCATACTGGCTACTTACTGGACACTATTATCACACTCGATCTTGAGCTCCACCAGCACACACCCTGCTTCTCTTGCCCTATAACCCCAACAGCTTAATGCATGACTCTTCTCTCCAAACCTCTGAACAATGTGAAAGAGATGAGTAATGCTTATAATTGGGTACTGTGTGCGACAGCAGAAGCCTAAAAGTGCATCAGAATTGTTCATTATCACACAGTTTTCAACTTATGGAATATGGGGAAGAACCTAAACACTCCTTCCTCAGCTCCTAAAGCTGGCCATACACCAATAGATTATCTGCAGATTTTCTATGGTCAGATGGAAAAAGTGCAACAGATTCCTCCATCTACACTAAACGGTGTGGATGGAGGAATCTCCCACTGGGCCAAACTTTAGTATCTTGCTAGTCGGCCCCGATGGCTGTCAAAATACCTGAACAATGTGATTGGATGCAGGAATTGTTCAGGTGTTTCGAGAGCCTGCAGGGCTGACTAGCAAGATCCTGAAGCTTGGCCCAGTGGGAGATTCCTCCATCCACACAGTTTAGCATATATGGAGGAATCTGTTGCACTTTTTCTATCTGACCATAGAAAATCTATAGGTGTATGGCCAGCTTAAGGAAAATTCCATCCTCTTCTTGCCAAGGCAATGCAGAAGTCCTGCTTGTAGAATTTTTCCTTCACCTAACTGGGTCCTGCAGCTAATCCTTGGTAAAATAAAAGTGCTGATTTAAACATCTCACTGATCAGCTGGTGACAAACTAATAGATCAAGGGTACAGGGGCCCTAGTCACCATAATTTCTCTGATAAACATGAAGGGAAAAATAAACACCATGAAAAGGGCAATCCTGTCCCAAAACAGGAGCGACCTCACCCCTAAGGGCCTGTTCACACGACGTCCGTTTTCTGTGCTGACCTGATCCGTACGCTCCTGCACTAAAAATGCATCCCAATGTATCCCTATGTGTTTTATGGGCTCCAGTTCTCACGTGCGCAGTCCGTTCAGCTTACGACAGAAAAAATACTGCATGTCACATTTTGTCCGGTCAGGAAATGCAAAACGCGTAAAAAATGCACTGCAGCTAACATACTGACAGCCCCACTACAGCATCAAACTGGATGCATTTAACTGTAACGCATCAAAAACACGGTCAAAACACACTGGATCAGTAGCACCGCGTCTGCATCTGAAACGCAGACTTCTTATCCCCCCAGGCTTGCTCACATTTTTTCATTTGGTGCGGATGTGCATGGCTTCGTCCACACAGCCGCACCATTCATTCACAGATCATGATCTGTGAATAGAGAAACTGCAAGTCCCATCAGCAGAACAGAGATTACAAGTCTCATCTACAGACACAGATAGGAGGAAGAGCCTGCAGCAGCCAGAACATTGCACCCACAATCCACTGATTATGTTTGCAATTCTTTACTGGCTCCAATACCAAAAAATTAACCTCTTGCCGTCCGCTCGTTGAGAAAAAATGGACGGACAGCAGACTCACATATGCGGCTGCCGTTATCAGATGGCTTTTTTTTTTCTGCGCACGAACGTGCAGAAAAAACACGCCCGTTCTTTACAGCAGTTACCGGCTGTTTGATATACTGTACATATGATCGGTGGCTCTATAGCCTACCGATCGTATGTATATGCTGTCTTTGCGGGCCCCCCCCACCTTCAATCCCGGGATCCGCTAGCCCATCTGCGGCCCGGGAGGGTGTCAGGAGGAAGATCAGCATATTCCTCCTTGCTGAATTCCCTCTGAGGTCTGAATGCAGAAGTGATATGTATTACATCACTTCCGCATTCACCTGTCAGTCATCTGGCTGCTATAGCCAGAGAGAAGAAGCTGATGAAGCACAGCTTCTTTTGGGGTCCCCAGGTGACATTAGGGGTCTTGGAGACCCCTAATGTCTCCATAAAGAGGACCTGTCAGTGTACCTTTGCTATCACATAGGGAGATTGCTATCCCCCTATGTGATAGCAATAACAATAAGTGTAAAAAAAAACATTAAAAAAAAGTCACATATAAAAAAGTTTAAAAAAAACTTCCCAAACTTTGAAGTCCCCCACCCCCCCATTTACGCACATATAAATGTAAATATGCGTTCGATGTGCCAGCGTGCGAAAATTATAATTGTGCTACACGTTACATATCGTCGTGAACGTGATGGTGAGAGCAATAATTTTAGGGCCATCAATCACTGATAACACTAAACTGATGAGCAGTAAAAGCTTTTTAAAGTGTCGCCTATGGCCAATTTTGGATATTGTAGTTTTTTTTAGGTTTCGCGCATACGCGCAATTTTAAGGCTTGACATGTTTCGTGTCTATTTACCCTACGTGACCCCGTCTTTTATATTTTACCAACAAACTAGGTAATAATAAATGTTATATCATTTAATATAGGGGAAAGGTTTTTTTTTTTTGGTCATTTTTCCCTAATATAGTAAAAAATTATAATCATAATTAAAAAGTGGTGATTAAATACCACCAAAAGAAAGCCCTATCTGTCCCTAAAAAATGGCATAAAATTAATTTCAGTACAGCATTGCATGACGGAATAAATGTCAAAGTACTGCAGCGCTGAATACTGAAAAATTGCCTGGACAGGAAGGGGGTTTAACACCACAGACTTCAAGTGGTTAATAAATGCACATTTTTTTTCTTTTATGAAGAAGTGTGCATCTGCTTAGAAAGGTGCAGATTCCCTTTAAGCGAGAGAGCGAACAGTTGCCATTAACAATAAGAATGTTCTTTCTTCGCTCGCCCTCCCGAGTAAAGATTTCTCCGATGACCATGGTGTATAGGTTCCCCTCCACAGGCAGATTAGACAAGAAATCGCAGCTACTACAAATGACTGGTCGGCACTTCCAGCCACGTGTGATAAACGCAATCCCTGTAAATTACACTTGAACACTCTACTTCCTGTAAGGGCGCTTAGTGTGACGTCAGCCCTTGGCCACGCCTCTATACCCGAGGCTCCAATCAGACGTGCGGTAGAAGGGGATGAGGATGTGGAAGGGATCGTAGTGCTTGGTATTACGAGTCCGGGTATGTGTGGTGGCCGGGAGATCGCAATGTGAGAGCTGACACAAGGTAAGCCGAGGAAGACATAGGGGGTATTGTCCTAGATATTGTGATGTGGAGGTGTCCACCTAGAGGAGGAGGGGTCCCCGGCTGACTGCCACCTATCCTCTGACATACGCACGGCTGCCGGGCTCTCATTAGTAGTGTCTTTGACCTAAAAAATGGCATAAAATTAATTTCAGTACAGCATTGCATGACGGAATAAATGTCAAAGTACTGCAGCGCTGAATACTGAAAAATTGCCTGGACAGGAAGGGGGTTTAACACCACAGACTTCAAGTGGTTAATAAATGCACATTTTTTTTCTTTTATGAAGAAGTGTGCATCTGCTTAGAAAGGTGCAGATTCCCTTTAAGCGAGAGAGCGAACAGTTGCCATTAACAATAAGAATGTTCTTTCTTCGCTCGCCCTCCCGAGTAAAGATTTCTCCGATGACCATGGTGTATAGGTTCCCCTCCACAGGCAGATTAGACAAGAAATCGCAGCTACTACAAATGACTGGTCGGCACTTCCAGCCACGTGTGATAAACGCAATCCCTGTAAATTACACTTGAACACTCTACTTCCTGTAAGGGCGCTTAGTGTGACGTCAGCCCTTGGCCACGCCTCTATACCCGAGGCTCCAATCAGACGTGCGGTAGAAGGGGATGAGGATGTGGAAGGGATCGTAGTGCTTGGTATTACGAGTCCGGGTATGTGTGGTGGCCGGGAGATCGCAATGTGAGAGCTGACACAAGGTAAGCCGAGGAAGACATAGGGGGTATTGTCCTAGATATTGTGATGTGGAGGTGTCCACCTAGAGGAGGAGGGGTCCCCGGCTGACTGCCACCTATCCTCTGACATACGCACGGCTGCCGGGCTCTCATTAGTAGTGTCTTTGTGATGGGCATACAATGTGAGATGGTGCTAGTGATCAGATCTTGTATTTGTGTATGTGTGTGTGTGTGTGTGTGTGTGTGTGTGTATATATATATATATA
>NW_017306501.1:1185109-1198524 GCF_000935625.1 Nanorana parkeri
CCTCCTCCCGCCGTAGGTGCTCCTCTTCCCGCCTCCGTTGCGCCCTCCTCATGCCGTGGGTGCTCCTCCAGCTGCGGGTGGGCCCTTCTCCAGCCACTCTGAGAACATTAGCCTAGGGGAGGGCTGGGCAAATCCCAGGAGTCAGGTTGCCAATGCTCCTTAAAAATTACAGCTGGTGTCCCAACTTTTCTTTAGGTGCTTGCTCCTGGATTGGACAGACAGAACCCTGAATTTCAAATGAATTGCCTACAACCAGTTGCACCTCACAGGTTGTGGTCACAAGCACAATCTAGTTTTCCCTTCCACCAGTTTAGGTATTCAAATATATATTTTCCCAGGAGTCACTTTTACTAAAAACATTTTGAATTTCAGTTTCCCAGATAGTAAGGATAACTTGCCACAAACTTGTGGCAGGGTTAAAATGTAATTCTTGTTAACTTGTTGCACACATTCCTGGCAAGTTGTAGACTTGCAGAACACTTGCAGCACAAGTTCTAGTTGACACTTTTTTAATTTGTAGCAAATTTGCGTGGCAAGTCTACAGCAAGAGTCCTGCAGGTCTTAGCAAGAGCTCTGCACGTGTACAGCACTTTTGCAAAGCTCGCTGGTCTGGAGACTTGCAATGCAGACTTGCTGTAATTGTGCAACAAAATTGTGAAGCTTGGCAAGTCTGTATTACTCTAGCAAGTCATTTTCAAACTTGACGCTCAATTGCTTGCTATCTGGGTTCCTGTTTTCTTTACACCTACTTGCATTGGAATTGTTAAAACGCAGTGGGGATGTTGAGCAGAAGCAAGACAAGACCTTTATCAGATGCCAGCAGGCCATAACCCCTAGACCAGAGTTGTCCTCATCACCCTATATAATGGAGATGGACAATGTAGGAACTAGGGAGGTATGATAAATCTGAGAAATTGTAGTTCTATATATTTTAGGATGTTCTACATCAGGGGCGCCCACTATTTTTCGTCTGGAGATCTACTTTTCAAATGACGAGCTCATTGAGATCTACCAACAAAAAAACACCTGCGTTCAGGGGCAGGAGGGGGAGTGGCGGTGCATTGAAGTCAATGGCACCGCAGCCAGGCTCCGCAGGCAGGCCCCTCGCCCACAGTGCGATCGCCTGCATTAGTGCCTGTGTTCCAGTCCAGTGCGATCCGCAAAAATTCTGCGAGCACTATTTTTGCAGATCGCACTGGACCGGAATGCAGGCACTAATGTGCCTGCGTTCCGAGTGCGGGCGATCGCAATGTGGGCGATGCCATTGACTTCAATACAGCTCCACACCCCCTCCCGCACCTGAACGCAGAGAGTCGGCCGGCTTACATTGCGCCCTACAGGTCCCGGAGTCCTGTCCTCCCGTGGTGCTTGTGTGGCCGACGTTGCACATGGGGTGTCCTGCACCTTTCCATCTGCAGTGTCTGACACATTCAGCCGGCAGCCGCACGAGCACCACGGAAGCATAGCCGTAGCCAGCTCCTTTTGCGCCTGAGGCAAGAAAAAAAACGTTTTTTTAATTTAATTTTCATTATTTTATTTATTTTTTAATTTTCGTAATTTTTTTTTTTTAACTCTTGGGGGGGCTTCGGGGGAAATATTAGGGACGCTCTGTCGCTCTGTCTCGCTCTCTCCTCACCGCTCTTCATTAGTTCTGTGACAGCCGCAGGTTCCTTCACTTCTTCTCGGATCCCCGCTGGGGAGAGCAGCGGGAGGAGAGGACAGTGCGATCTACCAGTGATCGCTACGCGATCGACTGGTAGATTGCGATCGACCTTGTGGGCACCCCTGTTCTACATACAAACTGAGTTACTTAAACATTTGTATAGTTTTGTTTAAAGCCGACAAGGGTTAACTGCTGGTTTATGTGTAGGGAAGCTGTGTAAAACCGTTTTACTTACCAGATTCCCTGCTCCCCCGGGGCTCACCTCCCTCCCCTATGCTCTTGCTTGTGGACTGCACCTCAGCATCTTCACATATCATGCAGGGCTATGGGCCCTTCAGTGAAATTTCGTACGATCTGCCCATCTTGGACCGTCCCGTGTGGCATTCGTCTCCCGACCACGCCATCAACCCGCCAAAAATCGTACGGCAGGTTTTCAAGCGTGCTAGGAAGACGAATATCGTGCAACCTTACAGTAGAAGCGGTCGCACGCTGCCCATACACCTGCCGATTATCGTACGATAATTGGCAGGTGTATGGGCACCTTAAAGGAGAACTATGAGATGAGTGCTTTTCACTCACCTCATAGTTCTAGCCGACCTGTGACAATGAGACTGTCACAGGTCGGCTTTATAGAGCGGGAGGTGAGCGAACACATACCGGGTTCGCTCACCTCTCGATCCTGTCACAGCTCTCTGCCGTGACAGGGGAGGGGCTGGATTCCCCCCTCCACGCTCCGCTACACCAGCGCTGACTGGCGGATCGGACGGGGGAGGGGGCGGGTACAGCTGGCTCTGCCTCTAGAGAGGCAGAGCCAGCTGTCACTCACGCAGCTGGGCGGATCCAGACATAATCCGCTTCAGCTGTGGCGTCTCAGTGCTCGCGGTATACTGAGCTTAGGGTGACGGGAGGACACTAGTTTGTGTCCTCCCATTACCCTAAGGAGAACTATGGGGAAAAGCCTTAACGCCATATTTCTCCTTTTTTTTTAAGGCTCCTTTCACACGGGCTAATCAGGAGGGGATCCATGCACGTATCCTCTCCTGATCACAGCAGTATAGAGCAGATGTCACTGCTGCGACATCTGTGTCTGGACATTTTTTTTCCTCCACCTTGTGATGGAGGAAAAAACATAAACTGCCGAACCCTATTTCAGCCTATGGGGAGACTGATGTAAACCGACATGTGTCCGTTTGCATCAGATTATCCCCGATCCGGCACTATCTGGTCTGGTGAAATAGATCCCTAATCCGTCTGTTTCTCTGGACCAGGCTAGGGGGTAGCTGGGTGTAAACGAGCATAGATTTACATTGGGCATCCGAACGGGTTCGCCTTTAAAACTGACAGGCAGACCTGATCGGGCCAGCCATGTAAAAGCGGCTTAACAGATTTTCCGATAAAATCTGTAGTAATTCCCTTTTATATAACTCCAGGATGACCCATAACAGAGTTCTTGTTGTGGGATATTTTAAGTTTTTGTGATGCTGTTAAGTCAGCCACAGAATTAGGAGAATAACTGGATGCTACAAAACCATCTGACCTTCCTTTCCCTTGTGATACATGTATGCTCATAGCCAAAGGGCAATGTGTATATAAAGAACAGTGAAATGAAAATGCTTTGGATTGTCGCCTGCAATGCATGCACATTTTCCCCTTTTAAAGCCTAACTCCGGGCACAAGAACTTTACTATGTTGAGACCAGTAGACAAGTCTTGGCTTTAGCTGCATACCCCCATTTTTCATGCTCTCTTCAGCTTGTTAAAAACTTTTACAAGCCTGCTGGTGATGCCCCAAGCAGTAATAAAAGCAGTTACTCATTATAAGAACAAGATAAAAGAAAAAAAATGATGTTTGACATGCTGCGGAGGCTAGAGGAAGGTTTGGAGGTAAATTTTAGTAATGGACCAGGTATACAACTTAAAGTGCCATAAATTGCAGGTAGGAAATGTTCAGCTAATAAACTATTGTTCTCCAGTGCCTTTTTGAATTAACATACCAGAAGGGGAGATCATCAGTAACTACCTACATATTTCAGTGGTGGCTTCCTTTTATATAATCAATATTCTATTGATTATAAGAACAATCTATTATGAGCCTCATATGGGACCAGGTCAAGTGACCAATGCAGAGAAAATAAAACAATCTAGCAACTAAAAAAAATACAGTTGGCTTCTATTATTTTTGGTCTTTTGTATTGTTGTCGGTGGGAGCATGTTCCATGTCTTCTTTTCAAGTGTATTTTCCTAATTTTAACTCTGATCTGTTCACCTCTGCCTGGGGGTGTCTTTGTAGCATGCTATGTGTAGTCCCAACATAGCCTGGTGTAACTTGCCACTTTGCTGTAATGACCTGCAACTTTAGATATTGCATTATATAGCAACCATTCTCAAACAGGGCTCATCCGGAGGTTGTAGGAGTTCCTTGAGCTGTGGCTGATTGACCTCCAGTGGTGCCTGTATAGTTCTAGGGCCAATATCACTTGAAGCAGCCAGCACGGTGACACCAATCATCTTCCTAGCTATCTGTAAGGGGGCATTCTTCTCACTGACCAAACATGTTAGGTGCAAATTTTTTTGACCTGACTCCCAATAATTTCATAGCCGGGGTTCCCCTAGGCCTTAAAATGTTTTCAAGGGTTCCTCTGGGGTAAAAAGATTGAGAGAAGCTCATATGCTGAGGTTTATAAGTGCTGTTCTTGTGATTTGTAATCCTATGTGAGAAGCCGATGATCCCTAGTGATGGTGGGGGACTGTGCTTGTGCCACAAAAAGCTGGGTTGTGGTGCAGCATAGGTGTGATGAAAATACTGATGACATTTTAATAGGAGTGAGTTAATGTTTTCTGCATTACTCCCAGTCTGCAGTCTTCAACCATTATACAGTCCCAAAACAAACAATGTTGCCTTGGTCACACTCATACAAATGATTACCCACTGGCAATACACACACTGAAAAGAAGTGGAAAGAACAATGGACCTGCAAGGTTTTTCTTATTGATGTGGCTGGCCAATTATCATGTGAAAGAGTCGGTATAAGTGATCTGACTACAGGACAGGCAGCTTCTACATCTCAGGGGATCTCCACTGTCTCCTTGGTTTGCTGTGTCAAATTGCAAGATTGTGAATTGAAACGCCACACTCTGTTTAATAGTCCAGATACATCTTTATTCTGTAGGGTTGAGAGGAAAGCATAAAAATTACCAACGCATTTCAGGGGCTCATACAAATACCCCCTTCAGGGCAGGTTGAAGAATACTATGACTTGATGGGCCAAGTGTTTCTTATCAATTTTTAAGTTCTAGGCTTCTATGTTCTGGACTGCTTAGTTAATTATGTGTCGGATATGATAAATAACTATGCAGTCTAGCTGATAGAAGCTTAGAACTTCAAATCCCACGAAGTTAGCTTATTCTTCAATCTACCATGCTGAAGGGGGTATTTGTATGAGCTTTCAAAACGTTTTGGCTATTATGTTTTTCCCTCAACCTTACATTGAAAAAAAGTTAAATCTGAACTATCAAATGCAGTGTGGTGCTTCAGTTCACAATCTTGAAACTACCAATACATAGGTGTACCACTGGCAAGTGAGCAATGCACTGGCATCCCTGTTCCCTTTACTGAAAAAAGTAGGTAGAGTACCTCTTCTTGGGATACACACGACCTCAGTTGGCACGGTTGCTAGAGAGTTGAAGGGGGAGAAATCACAGCCTGCCCTCCTTGTAGGGCTGCAACAACTAATCGACTAAATCGATTATAATCGATTATGGGAAAAGTTGTCAACTTTGTCAATCATTGATTAATCGGCATCCGATTAGTTGGCCCTGTTCACGGCTCCACACACGCTGCTTGCCGCACCTCCTCCCCACCTCGAGCTTGCCACTGCCAGACCCGCCTGCCCTCATCCACGCTCCACACGCCGCACCTCCTCCCCGCCTCACGCTCTCTGCCCGCCCACATCCACAATCGGCACAGGGACGCGGGGAGAAGAAGTAAGGAGGAGCAGGTGTGGGGGGACTGTTCACGGCTCCACACATGCTGCGCGCCACACTTCCTCCCCACCTCACGCTCGCTGCTGCCAGACCCGCCCGGCCGCATCCACGCTCCACACGCAGCACCTCCTCCCCGCCTCACGCGTAATGCAGAATACCGCCAGCTATAATGTACTATTGCTGGGATTTGTTGTATTCCTCTATAGCTGGTGGTATTCTGCATTGTGCTGTGTAATGTACTATTGCTGGGTTTTGTATTCCTCTATAGCCAGTGCCATTCTTCATCATTGTTGTATAATTTTACACTTTTTATTTCACTATATTGCACACCACACTTTTCTTTTTTTCTTTTTAACTTCCACCGCTCCAAGCTTGCTCCTGTGATGGACTACAATCTCAATACAAACTAGTAGTCCCATCACTAGAGCCATTTTTTAAAATGTATTTTATTTTATATCCGATTAATCGAACTTAATAATCGACTAACTAATTGATTTTGAAAATAATCGTTAGCTGCAGCTCCACCCCCTTGTCCTCCAGCAACACCAGATATCCTTTCTCTTGTGCACACTGTGGCAGTAGTGACATTGACACCACTACTCCAGTTAACTGATGGGCGTGTTTTCAAAGTTGCAGGTAGGAGATTAAGTAAGCTGATTTCTAAAATTCAGAGGCACCCTATGTCTGATCTTAAAGAGGAACCTCACCCTTCTCTTTAAAATGACAACAAAGTCCCCTTTAAACATGTTTAGTAATGACAATCTATAAACAGATACTACTAGATAATTGCTGGCTTTTTATTTTCTGCATACCTTATTTGTATCTTCCCCAGTCTTCTCATGGTGTCCATTTTAACGAAGGGCAGATGAATCCATCTCCCCTTTACTTCCTGGAACTCTGGCACTTGTGACTAGGACAAACAATAATTGTTACTTCTATAACTAATGAATGTAAGATGATTTCCTATCGGCATGCAGAGCTGTATGCTGATGTGATTTTTAGTCAAAGGGGGTAAAGGTTCACTGTAATGAAAAGCTTCCTGTGCATATTTTGTCACCGTAGCTGACTACAGAGTTGATGGTCAAATCTTACAGATATGTCCTACTTCTGTGATAATGATAATATTTTTCTTACATCATGAGCTAAAGTCATCTAGTACTGTATGCTGTAAAATATTTGTGTTCTGGTGTTTTCTAATCAATATTGTGCATAGTTCTTTTTAATGTTTAGTGTAATACAGTTTTTATAATCAATGTTGATCTCTTATCTTAGTACGTTGGGGGTTTATGTGCCTGTTAGTAAAGCATTGTTGCTCAGTAGGGTCACTAGGAGTGGCTGTTAGATGATTACAAGAGATCGTGTTTAGTAGGTCAGTAACCTCGGTAAGCTAAACTCGCTGTATGGCTTTGGAAGCAGATGGTGTTCTCACAACCCCCAGATTTGCTCTCATTCCTGGCTTTCATTTATATTTCATTTGTATGAAATATTGCTGTGGTACCTGTTGCATTTCTTATTATTACTTTGTTTTTATTGTTGATATTACAAGGAAATAAACTGGGAGAAATCTTTAGATACAGTTTTTTTTCTTCTTATTTCTTTGTGATAGTGGGGATTCACAGCCTGTTTGACTAAAATGTGCTGTGTATTCTATACATACATACAGACTTTTTTTTAAAGTGTAAATCCCAGCTAGACTGATAACTGTGCTTTGACTTAATGTCGGCAGGGTCTATCACCCGCTAGCTTGTTTAACATTGGAGCCCTCGTTAAAAATTCCCCTCAGTTTTGGCTCCGTCACTTATGCTCTTGCGGCTGTAACTTGTCTTTCTCAGCTTCATGCCAACCAATATTGCCTTATGCTGCTTGCTGGATTCTCTATAGCAAAGATGGGAACTTAAAGGGGATATCATGGAATCTGAAATGTTCTTATATTCCATATCTGCAGGATCATATAATTTTACATATGGTTTCAGATTTTTACATACTTTCAGTTAGGATATTTTATATTCAGATTTGCAGATTCTGCCTCTTTTGGGTGTCTGTATGTCAGAGAAGTGGAAAGTAGAAATCACCAGCACTCAATAAATATCGTTGATGTCCATTTAATCGGACGATTCTCTGTATGTCAGAGAAGTTCTCTTGATACTGAGATAAAACTAATTATGCAATAATAAACCTAGAGACTGTTTTATTGTCAGACCTTGTGGAGATGCCAATTAGCTTTGCCGTAAAGCATAATCCCTGTGCTATGAAATGCCACTTTTATACTTGATTTAGGGCTGGACAAATCTCAGGAGCCGGGTAGCCAATGTGCCTTTAAAATTGCATCTGGCGCCTAACTTTTGAGGGTTTTTTTCTAGTTGTCAGTGGAGCTGGTTCTTGGACTGAACAGACTTACTCTTGCATTGCATATGAAATTGTACACCACTTAGGTGAAATATGGTGGTAGATTTAGAGAAAATATGTTCTTTTTCTACTTAGGCACACATTACTTCTAATTTTTTTTATTTTGAGAATCATAACTAATGATCCGGATCTCCCTTTTTTTTCCCCTTCTTTCTTGCAGGTACTGTAATAGGATATAATATCCAAGCATATGTATCGAGCTTGGGCCCACTGCACTAATCCTACTAGAGTGACTCTGCCAGGGACAGAGAAGCTGGATAAAGCCAAAGAAGAGACAAGGTGACCCTGAGCCAGGATGGATGAAGAACGATCCGACTGGCTTGTACTTTCTTTGCACCAATTGATATCATGGGGAGCGTCAGCTGCTATGATCTTTGGGGGAATCGTGCCATACATACCCCAGTACAGAGACATTAGAAGAACCCAAAATGCAGAGGGCTTCTCAGTTTATGTATGTCTTATGCTACTAGTGGCCAATATACTGCGAATATTGTTTTGGTAAGTAACCACGCTTTTGCATGTCTTGCATTATAATATACAGTAAAATGCAGCATTTCCTGAAAGTACACTAAAGAGGCTCTACTTTACTCGGGTTATACACTGCAACCCAACAACCCAAAGTAATACAGTTTATCAGTCAAATAGAAGATTTGGTAGGTTCCCATATGTCCTTGGTGCCTGTTTGTTTTCGGCTATCAGTAGATCGCTTAGTGCCTAATATGAAAAAAAAAAAGAGGATGGGAGTTGTGGAAGAGCACTTAAACCAGTTCATATACAATTTGCAATGATTATCCTAAGAATGCATAATTATGTGATTATGAGTGTGTAGAAAACTCATAACCATAATAACCAACTTCCTAATTTCTTTTTGCCCTTAAAACAAAAAAAAACAAGCCCACTAGTCTGCATCACAGCCATAGAGAAGCCAAATAGTTACTATGGGCAACAAGTACAGTTTCTTTTTTTACTTGAGTAATGAATACCACTAATTAAGTAATAATACTGTAAGCACCTGCAAAATTGCAGAAATTTGCATATGCCATCAAAACATAAAAAGTTAAAACTAAAAATGACATGTACTAACTAGTTGTGCTGCATTGGTGTCTTAAAGGACAACTATCAATATTCATCTTTTTCAAATTCTCATTTTTTTCAATAATTTATATGCTTTCTAGTTTTACACTGCCATCCCTGTAAAGTAGGCTATACACTGTGAATTTGGGCCAGTTCTTGATGAATTGGGCAAAATACACGCAGTGGGTGGCCTTGTTGGTATCCTTCTGCCCAGCATCCCTGGATCAGCTGATCGAAGGGCAGGTTGGAAAAGTTTTGGGTGAATCGGCTGCAACCTATTTTTGGGTATTCTGCCAGAAAGTTAATTCCAAAATCTGCCAGAGTATACCCAGCTTTACAATGAATGATTGTTGTGGCAGGGGAAAGAGCTACCCCAAAAGTCGGTGATAGCAGAGGTGCCCAGAAACAAGACCATGAGCATCTAAGTGGTTCTTCAATTAGTAGGTATTTATTGGATGATAAATCGACATCATACATACCAGGAGACTCTGCCACATCTCAGCAAGTGTCTCTCCACACCCTCCTGAGGAATTGGCCAGCTAGAGCCACAAAACATATTGAGATGGTGTTTTTTTATCTCGATTTATTATCCAATAAATACCAACTAATTGAAGAACCACTTAGATGCTTATGGTCTTGTTTCTGGGCGCCTCTGCTATTGCTGACTTTTAGGGCATCTTTTCCCGCCTGCCACAACAAAAACTTCGGGACTCCCCAGCTACCAAGCCTGGAACCCGACACACACCCTGGCAATCATAACTGAGATCTGACCGGGGTCAGGTACATTCCCCGCACACTTTCTTTGCCTGGTTGTCTGATATGCCTAATGGGACGTCCCGCAACCACACCTTTTGTAAATCTCTGTTTTTTCCTATTATCAACTACCAAAATGGAATTTCACCATACCATATAAACTACTACACTAAATCCGTTCTCTCCTGGGACTTCTGCCTCTCCAAGCTTACAATGAATGAATTAATATTATTTATTCTATATGATATATTCTAGGAAACGTTCCGGAAACAAACGGCTGTCTGGAAATTGGTGTAATTTTTAGAGTGCGTTTTAACTGATTCTAGAAGCAATGAGCCAGCCAACAACACATTTGGCATTGAACTTTCAAACCACGGAAAAGGGTCAAATTGACCCAGCTGCTTTAATGTGCTAAATAACATTTATTTTGAGTTTGTATACCTTTTGCCAAGTATCCTTTTGGCTGAAGGCGATTTGGCATAGTGAGATGAGCACTGCTTGGTATATGTGGATTATAAGTAATTTGAGATGTACTGTGATGGATTTGATGAGCATGTGCTGCCACAATGTCACACAAACCCTTCCCTTAACACTTCAACCCCTGATGAAGCCAGGCATAACATAAAGAAAGGAAGGGACCTATATAGTCAGAATAGAAAGCATAGAGCATTTTGGCTTAATAGGCATAAAACCAGTAAGGTAAAGAGATTGAACTGACAAATTTGAGAGTCAGAAAAAGTGGGGTAATTTTATATATAGGTATCCCTAGAAATAGGAGGTAGACATAGTGCAGCATTCCCTGCAAGAAATAGTTATTAGACAGGGGTGTGGACATTTTTAAAAATAAACTATATGTCCAAGGCAAAAAGTGGGGATCCAAGCTACTTGTCCCTCATGATGATCTACTTGTCGTGATGCGTAGATTGAGCATTGTGCTCCATCTCCTGTGCAGCTGAGACAGGAGGCGTTCTGAGTACAGTGCTCCTGTCTCCCTGAACACATAGAGGAGATCAGAGAATGGACGTTCTCTGGTCTGCTCCCCGCACTCCATCCAGAAGTCGTTGCCGTGGTCCTGGGTACCCCAGAAGGGGGGTGGGAGAATGTGTGTGCCACGGGAGACGGACTCTCGGGCTGCTACAAGTGATTTGTCATTACCTTGCATCACTTAAAATACTCAAGACTCAAAGTCCATAGGAAAGAGGATTAAAACACAGCAGTCTTTAAAAACCTAATTGAAGTCAAAGAAATATACATGCAATCAGAATGACATAACAACCTCAATGTTTATAATGTAACCTCAATTTTTCTGTTATTGTCTTTGCTTGAGCTATGGGACTGGAGCACGTTTTGGGACTCCCCATTACCGTGTTATACAGCACAAGTGTGCAATGTCCTGGAGCTTGGTCACTTTTGATTGTACTGCATATATAAGACATGGGACATAAGGGGGAATTTGTCAAAACTGAAGCAGGCACAATCTGTAGCAGTTGCCAATAGTAACCAATCAGTTTCTCTCTTCAGTTTGTACAGTTAAGCTTTGAAAATGAAAGAGATGTTGATTGGTTTCCATGGGCAGCTGCTCCAGATTTTGTCTTCTCCAGTTTTCCCTCACTGCGATAACTGAGATTACGTATCTACTTCCACTTTACAGGAAGTTTTTTTTGTGTAGTAATTTGTCCTGTAGTATGTCTTGGCATGCTAATTTATATTGTCAACGTTCTTATCTCAGGTTTGGACGCCATTTTGAATCCCCACTACTATGGCAGAGTATCATTATGATTGTCACCATGCTGCTGATGCTGAAACTGTGCACAGAAGTACGTGTTGCAAGTGAGCTGAACACAAAGCGACGCGCATTTTCAGGTTAGTGATGTGACCATTTACAGGTTAGTTATCGTTAAAACTTCTTATGTGTCTTCTGAAGTTGTTGCCTACTGTACATTTCATATATGGGTGAACTCTAGTTTATTATCATTCTAATTTTCTCATTAATTAAAAGGGGTGCCAACTTTCTGTTAACATCCTAGGGAAAGGACCATAGTATACCAAAAGCTGGCATTCTGTAGTCTTTTATTTAGTTAGGGAAGTTGATTACCTTTTATATAAAGGTAAAAGTATTACTCTTATCAATTCTAATGAAATGGCTTTGGTTCTTTTAAAAGGTCCATCTAGATTATAAAATGTGATTGGTTATAATTATATCATCCTGGCGCCAATAGATCAAGTTGTGTGTCAGGAAACTATAAATATACAGTGACTGAGCACAGATGAGTACTGGCATTTTAACTATTCACAACAATTCACATAAAGCTGCAAACTACAAAGGGGTGTCTGTAATCATGGGCATTATGATACTTATGTATGGAATAACTAATACAACAACCATCTCATTCGTAATTAATATACACCAGCTGCCCCAAAAAAGTGACCACTTGTATTTAGCTATTCTATTGAATAATTAGTCTAGGTTCAGCAATGTTGTGCCCAAAACATGAGGTCAGCTGCCTACCTGAATCTTCTTAATGACCAGGTTTTTCCATCAATGTGTTTTTTTTTTTTTCTTCCCTGATGCCACCGGCATATTCCAAGATGACTCAGGATTCATCGGGCTCAAATTGTGAAAGGGTGGTTCAGGGAGCATGAGATATAATTTTCACACATGCATTGGCCACCACAGAGTCCAGACATCGACCCCCATTGAGAATCTTTGGGATGTGCTGGAGAAGACTTTACTCAGTATTTGTGAAATATACCAATGCTACTTACTTTTTTTTTATTATTTACTGACCAACAACATACTTGTGGCTGGTTTCACCACAATTGTTAGCCTGGGAGCGGTGCCGCAGGTTTTGCCAGTGTGCACAGCAGGATCAAGATTCTAGTTGTAATTTATTCAGTACACTTTTTTGGCGGATCAGGGAAGCGGGTACATGTTAACATAGGGTTCTGAAACAGCAACTCTGTTTGCTTCTGTACCACACATGCATACACATGCCACACATACATACAGCGTATATTTTGAAGGCTTCCCCGTCAGTAATTGAGTGCAGATCTCCTGTGGCTGTGTGGCAAGGTTACTTAAGCTGGCCATACACTGGTAAATTTTAGCACAAACATTAATAGGAAACATTTTGTCGGAACATTTGGTAATGTCATCAGAGACTTGTAGAATATCGTTCGAAATGTGTTTTGATTTTAACATTAAGTTTTGGAAACGAAAGGCATTTCTTCAATGAAAACCACATTTGCGGTATACTGAGCTTTGGGTGACAGGAGGACGCAGGTTTGTGTCCTCCCGTTACCCTTAGGAGAACTATGGGGAAAAGCCCTAACCCCATAGTTTGTTCCAAATATACAAGTTTAAAATATGCAAAATCTTAAGGCAACTCAGTCTACAATGTCATACATTTTAAGGGGGACACCACAAAGGATTTGCAAAAAAGTGGGTTTTCCCCTTCACATCGAAGTGCTCCCTTCACATCAGAATTGCGGTTTACATCAAGAAACCCCACTTTCATATCAGCGTCACCCCCCCC
>NW_017306501.1:1198723-1201428 GCF_000935625.1 Nanorana parkeri
TTTTATTTTTAATATATATCAGAGTCATCCCTTTACAGCAGAAGCCCTCTTCCTGGTTGAGAAAGGCTGCCTTAGAGTATCAGATTTGTTAAACATTTTTAAGAAATGTGCATTAATTTAAGTAATGTTGACCATGGACATCACTTTGGAAAAAAAAATCCTTTTGCATTACAGCTTTGATTCTTGCCGTTAAAGCTGCTGCTACCACAAGCTCCCTTTTTCCCTCCTGCCTAGATGGTAGGATGGACTGACTATTGGATAGGGCAGCCCTGGCCCCTCATGAATGAGTATTTGGTTACAAGAACTCGGCTTGCTTAACCCTGCATGTTAACTCCACTCCCTCTCGCAGCAGTGGCTGAGCACAGCATTCTGGGAGTGGGAAAAAGAGTGGACTGTACATGGATGATTAGGCAAGCCGCATTTTCGTAACTGAATGCTCCTTCATGAGGGGCTGGGTCTGCGCATCCAATAGTCGGCCTGTCCTGACATCGACAGGATGTAGATGGGGAGCAGCTTAAAAAAGTAAGAGTCATTTTTATAAACAGAGGATGGCAATTTAAAGTTCAGTCAAAGCTGTTATGCATATAGATTTAAAAAAAAAAAATGTTATTAAAGGTGAACTAACCATTTTAACAAGTAGTTTAGCTTGTATGAGCCTTCCTGTTTAGGGAATGGAAGAAAGGGAAGTCATGTGCAGACATTACTGTTCCTGGCTTAGCTGGAGGAAAACTGTAGCAAACAGCCAGATTGGGAGACCATACACTAATGTCTTTTGAAGCTGATGGGCAAAGCAGGAGGTTCTTTTGAAGGAATAACGACCCTATGCCCCCCCTCCCCCGTTTGGTACCTCTGTTGTGCTTCCTTGAAGCTCCGTTCCTTTGCTAGAGCTGTCAAGAGATACCTCGTACTTCCGGTTTTGGGGGATCATTTGTTGATCCTTCTCAGGAAGAAGCAGTGAGGCCAATCACCAGACATACACACTGGGAGAGGAAGGGGGGGGGGGGACAAGCCCAACTCTGGTTGAGTTTCAACTTTCCTACCCTGTGTAAGCTCAGTGACCATCCTACACAGAGCTTACTGTGTAGGATAGTAAAAACTCAACCAGAGTTCAGCCGCATGGCTCAGAAGGACAAATACATTGAAGGGGGACAGTGCAGTAGATATTTGTGCTGGTGGGAGTTGTTCTCTCAAGAGGACCTGTCACTTTGTCCATTCAGGTCAAGGTGACAGTCTCTTTTAAGGTAAACAATCTGGTTAATTGTGGCCAGGAAAATAATACATTTCACCTATTTTGTGTTTTTCACTAGAAATGTTTCTGGTATTTCAGAAATGGTCTTTTACCTGTTTTATACAATGTATTTATTTTTTTAATGTTTTCTGAATAGGACTCCTATAGATATGCCCCTTTTTTATATACAGAGCTGATAAACACAGACTGGAATTGACACTCATAAATATTCTGTGTTTGATTGTTCACCAGGAAACCGCTTCCCCAACACTCAAATACACTGCTAAATATTGTACATGCACAATAAAGGCTGTGAATACAAGTATAAGGTTTCCTCTGTTCTATAAATATGCTATGTGAGGACAAATAGGGAAGCCTTTAAAGACTTGTAGTGTTCAATGAAAGAGTCCTTGTCACCATTTTAAAAATATTAAAACAAAAAAGACTTTTTATACCTGTCTATCCTGCCACCTCCTCTTGTAGAGCTACAGCTCCTGGCAGAATCTTCCGGGTGTGTTTCATGCCTAGTACCCCACCATGCACTGTGGTTCCATCTGCTGGCGCCATATGTCCTTTCAGGATACAGTGGTAATTTAGGGGCCAGCGGATGTAAATAATGGCATGTAGCAGGAATGCAGCCATCCAACTTTCCTGGAAGAATCAAATATGTCGATTCTGAAGAGTTTTAAGGATGGCCAGCAGAAGTGATGTATAGTAATCAGTCAGACTTCACCTTCAACCAGTATAGAGCAATCGGAACAATAAAAAAATAATTGATGATTGTTTGCTGTGTGTATTGTACTTTGCATGTTATTGCTATGTGAAATGCATGTTTATCTGTGTTATTGCACACATCATATTGTATAACAATTTCTTGATTGGGTATGTTTGAAGCAGTTTTATTGCTTTACGTTAAAGGGGTTCTCCATGTAGTGTTAAGCCCTTCATTAGGGTGGCTAAGCAGGACTTCTGCCAACACTAGTTCCTATCTTCCTATGTTTTTTTGTGATTGTTTTTTTTTTTTTAATTAGACATCAGAAACTCTGCTTAGGTGTTGAATTATCAGTTTGGTTCAATGCACTCTATACCTGTATAAAAGGGGAGAAAAAAAATAAACTGCCAAAAACTGGTGGCTTGGTGTTGTCATGTACTTTTTGGTTTTAAAGAACAAGTTCACTTTAAAACAAAGTGCACTTATCCTCTTTGTCCCCCACCCTTGTCCCAAGCGTTCTCCCCTTCCCCCTCCGCAGGTCCATATTTACCAAGGTCCAACAGCTCTATTGTTTAAATCCATTGTCGCAATGCTCCCTCTGCTGGCCTCACTTGCACATTACAGCACCATAAGCTTGCAGCGCTGGATGTCAACAAACAACGGAGCAGCAGCCCTCGGATCTCTGTAAGTATAGGTCTGGGAAGAGTGAGGGTGGCATTGTTTTGGGAAGGGGGGGGGGGGGGGCGGAAAAACAAAACAGAACAT
>NW_017306501.1:1202029-1209293 GCF_000935625.1 Nanorana parkeri
GGGTCGAAAAAATAATAAGTGCACTTTTTTTTATAATCTTGGTTAAGCTTCACATTTTGCAGCTGTAATAGAATATAGCTAAGGAAGTGGACATTCAGTGAAGACATAATTCAAGCTATCATCTGCTTTTATTAAGACAGAATATGTACTAAGGCACCTTCACATTATGCATCACATTCAGCCTCATGCGTCATTGTGTTTTCAGGCGCTGCCTTTATGCAGCATTTTTGTCTTAAATGGTTTGACAACACAACTTAACACTTGAAAAAGAGGACATGACCCTTTTTGTTTTGTGCAAATATGCATTGTGATGCACTGTAATGTGGGTGTGTTGCCCGCTACTGTAATGGTACATTGGGGTTCAAACTGAATGGCACCACACTCCAGTTCTTGTGTTAACATGACTTCGAGTATTGTGCCATTAAACCCTTTTTTTTTTTTTTAACCGTACGTTGCTGCAGTGAGAACATGGGCCCTCCCCAAGTACATAAATTATGTTTGAAAGATTCTGTCCTTACAACTTTTTTTGGCGAAATAGTGACCCACTTCTGGTCCTTCACAAATTTCTTCTAACTTGAAATGTATTTCCACTTTTGCAGTCAAATTTGAGAACACCCCACCATATGTTTTTTATGTATTCCTATTCGCACAGCATGCCTAAAAATAATTTGAAACTATATTGCTTACCTTTTTTAGATGTCTCTGTGTGGCAGGCCTTTGGACAGACTGCAGTTGTCTTTCTACAATGCTTCTAGATCCTTTAAAGTTGACAGTGCTCAAATCTAGTTTACAACTGATAATGAGATCTGCCCACACAGTACAGACAGGGATATTTATGGTAAACATTAACCTCCCCAGTTCCCTTGCATTCCAGTTATGCTATGTGAATGAGAACATGTAACAGATATATAAATACATGTTCTTCTGATTAACTCTGACCTGTCCAGTTGAGGTCCACCCAAACGAAACTGTTTCTTTTTTTTTTGGGCCTAGATGGACTCGAAGGTAATCTGATGTAAACGGGACGCAGGTCTGCTCTTTAAGCCACTATGAACTATTTAACATTGTCTATGGGCAAACATTTAAACCTACTGGCACCATTATAGAATCTAGCAATTACAAAGTAAAGTTAGTTTAATGATGGCTTCTGCTTTTTAGTGATGTACAATCTCTGAGTGTTTCTCTGTTAAACTAAAAATGATCAAGTGTTTGATGAAATACATTTACCATTATTAAATTAACCCAGAGAGACCTGAAGATCAGCTTCAGACTGTGATAATTGCTGTAATAAGTGTATTTCTTGGTGGGGAGCTGCATAATGGATCCGAGTGGTTCAGCTGCAGGTGCGTAAATCTTCGCTTGCGACTTGGCGTGAAATGAAACTGCAACAGTCTGATGAAGTCATTAAAAAAGCGATTTGTAAACCCTGTATCAATGCTCTGTTTTTTTCTTCTTTCTTTTCTTCTATTGTTTAATTTTTATAGCCTCAGATAGTAAGGATGAAGAATTCAAAACTCATCCCAAGAGATACTTTTTGGGTATGTACCGTTAACACCCACCTTGCATGAGGATAATACCTTTCCACCCCATTTTAATAGTAACCACTTTATTTCAAATTTGTTTCTTTTTTCTTGACCCTAACCCCACGTAGCAATGATAATTCACTCACAGTCCTGATTTCCTCTTCCTTTTTTTTTTGCATTCATTTGCTCTAAATGTTTGTTTTCCAACAAATATTAACAGCTTACTGTCTGAAAATATTGTTGTGCTCATTTGGCCTTTTTTAGTAAGGTGTGTGAAATTAGAATTGTTCCTGTAGCCCATGGCAGCCATTTGGACTCTGATGTAATGAACAAATTAACATGTAACTGTTTACTGTCCTAATATAATACGACCTTGTGGTCTCCTTTTTAAGGGCTTTTTTTAAATGAGTAAATGCATCATGGTTTCTGGTGCATTCAACTCTGTTTTGCTTCTTAAATACTTCTGAGTTTCTTCAGAAGCACTTTATATCTCTTTCTGACCTCTTTATGACTGTTGGTTGCTGACCACCTTTTTTTAAACTGCTTTTCATTTGTTTGACTTGTTAGAAAAGCAGTTCTGATGCAAGCAAATGTTTGTGTACAAATGTCCTAAAAATTCTAAATTCGAAGCATTAAAAGTGTATGCTCATCCAAAACTTTATTTCTTAGCTTTAGACGGAGTGGAGACGGGTTGGAAGTCCTGTCAGGTTTTTACTGCTATCCAGGGCTCAGTTAGAGAGATTTTCCCAACTTCCTTCCATGCTGATAACATTTTACAAGACCAGAAGTGAGGGCAACTCTCTAACAGCAACAAAGACCAAAATAAAAATGCTTTTCTTTAGGAGAGTAGGGAAAGGCTAAAACCACTGTCAGTTTTTTATTTTTCTTTGTCCCTTTTTTGCAGGTTTTCCCTCACTTCCTAATCCTTCCCCACTTTATCTGAAGTTTAAAAAATGGAAATATAACTAGCTCCTAGTACTAATACTTTGGTTCACTACAATAGTTTGGCGATGTAATGCATGAACAGTGGTTTCTTTTCCCCCATTCCGTCTTCTAGATAGGGTCAGTTTCTTCCCTAAAGGTATATTGTCTCACTTCTGAAAATGTTTATATAATTTAAAATATACATAGCCAGTGTCTTACAGTACTGTGTGCTCAGACTTGGGTGTTCCTCTGACCCCTAAGCCTGCTCTACTTCAGGTAGGTGCCAGCATCTTGAGCATGTGTTGGCAACTTTGAGGGGTTTAAGTTGTTGCTACTAGTCTATGTGGATTATCATTTTCACCAAGTCGGCTTAGAGGGTGAAAAAGGGCTCTATCACCCTGCTTATGGACACATACAGAGAAGAGAAGCAGACTCTTGCTTTGCCCCGATGATCAGGAATTCTCTGAACCACAAGTTACCCCAATATGAAGATGTCATCAGTTGGCTTGTGGTTGGTACACTGGCGGGTCCTAAGCTTCTACCAGTGCCAACAATAGAGTCAAAGTGAGTTAAGAGATCCTACCTGGGCAACTCTTGTATTAATTTAAAGTACAAATGTTTAAAAGAGAGCATATTGTCCCTAACCCTGAATTCAATTATTTGACCAACACAATTGTTTGAATATGATTTAGGAAGTGCAGTCACACTTTTTAAGGGAAAAAAAATGCAGTGTTTTACCTAGTAGGCCTTTATGACTAGTCTATTGTTTTCACATGCTTTTTCCATATTGCTGTTATTGTATTAGGAGGGTGTGGAATGGTTTTGTATATATTCTCTTTATTTGTTTGTTATGATCAGAACTAAAAAATATCAAAACAAACTGGATAACTATGAAATATTGCATATGAATACTATGTAGTCTTGTATCCAGCCAGCAGGTGGACCTTTTTAGGCTCTTTTTCACATTTTCCAATGGCTTACCATAAAAATAATCGCTTAACAAACACTCCACCTCCCTTCTTAACAGCTCTTTGATAGGTTATGCAAATGTGGACAAATTTGTTGGTACCCTTCCAGAAATAAAGAAAAACCTACAATTTTCTCTGATATAACTTGAAACGATCCAAAGTAATTGGCATACATTGTTGTTCTATATTTATAATAAAAATCAATCTGCTTTTGATTTTTTTTATTCAACAGAATATTTTAATTGATAAAACAATTGAAAATGGCACAGACAAAAATGATGGGACCCTTAACCTGCCAACAAGTTATTTCTGTGGTTTAGTAGCAATAATGTATCTATTTTCCCAATGTTTCTTTCCTCTGTGACATGCCAAAGGCATTCATGTATACATGAGACAATTGCTTTCAATTTCGTCCTTTTTTTCAGGAGGAATAAGGCATTGTTTCAGTGAGCTGTAAGGGTATTAAAAAATGATCCACAGCCTTACATACTTGCCCTATCCTTTGCTTCCATACTGCCCCCTGCAGCCACATTGCTTCCGGTGATATACCAGAGAATGCTTAGTATACCAAATCTTGTGAGGAGATGCTTGAGCACAGTGTATGAGTGTTATGCCACAAGATACTCCACAGTCCCCTTGATCTCATTGGTATGACGAAGTCACCCTTTCCTGGGTGCTATGGGTGGAAGCAAGGGATAAGTTTAGTATATTTAATAACGTTTTCACTCCATAAAACTGCTATTACTTATATTAAATGGACCTTGCATTTTTAATCTAAGGTCCACTTTAAGCTGGTACTTCTGCTTTTTGTAGTGAGTTTATCATAATTGTTTAGCATTTTAGTAAATACTGAATCGTATATATAAAATGGACATAAGCATTTTAAGTTATTTTGAAGATTATAATTAATTGTTTGGCATAAAATGTGTGCACAATTAGGGGGTACTTTGTAGTAAATGTTCCAAGGGAGTGTTTGATGTTAGGGGACCTAAGCCACGGGGCTTGGTATACATTGACTATCGTATAGGAATACATACTTCAAATGAACCGAAGAGATATTTTAGTACACTCCAGTCTTCTCTTTTATCAATCTCCCTTGAAAATAAACAGTTCACATTGGTGTCATTAATATAGACGTCTGTTTCATACAGTTCTGTGTTTTTTATTCCTTCTGGAATTTGAGTGTAATCCCAGATTTGGTTAAACCCATAAGCTCTTTGAATAGTTTATATGTGCATGCGGGCATTAATCTTGCAGAGTTACAGAAAAAATTCAGTTAGCCAGCTTTTTAATTGGCTTTGGGCTAAATGTTCTGTGGCATTGCACTGTGACTTGATAATTAGGAAGTGAAGTAGGAGCATGTTGTTCATGGTAATGGCTTTTATTTTCACACCCATGTTGCAGATCATTAATACTATAGCTTGGGTAAAAGTTTTTTTTTTTGTTTTTCATAGGTGTTTGCAGCACCAGGTGTTTGTCAAGGTAATGGCTTGGCATGTTGGAGTTAGCCGATTGTAGAAGTCAGAAGGCTATATATTGATATGAGCTCTGCTATAAGGACATTCACCAGGTTATTGAGAAGGAGTGGAAGAGCCTTTCTGCGAATTATGTTTTATATTAAATGTGTTGTTCTTAGTATCTGTGGGCATCACATACCTCAAACAAAGAAACTTGAGTTGCTTGCCTGTAGTTGAGAAATAAATATACACACACACACACACACACACACACACACGTCTGAAATAGGGAAATATATACCTGATGTCTGCAACTCTTTACAGAACTTCTGCTCCTGAACCTTGCAATGCTCCTATTTGTTTAGAGCCATGCTTGCGTGACAGTAGCAACAGCAGGTAATCAATTTTGGATAATGGATGTACATGTGACAGCACTGGCCTCAAAAAACCCACAAGAATCCATAAAAGCAGAGGAACTGTTTAAGTTGTGCACTAAGTGACGATGATTGGTGGTTAGAGAAACCCAAATTCTCTCCGATTTATTCACTCTTTATAGCTGTAAAGTGGCAGTATTATCCTTGGACTGCAAATACAGGCATTGAAGGACACCTTTTGATTTAATAATGCCACAATTGGCTTGCTTTTTAAATGAATCATAATCTAAGGTTTTTTTAAACATTTTTTTATATAATTGTATTTTCTGAATTTTTCTCTACAAACATTGTTCAGTTCACATGCATTTTCTTGTATCAAGTCTAATTGGTAGAAGATATTCAACTTGTGGATTTATGATCTCCTATGTTGTCAGAATTAGACAGCCTGAATTCATTCATGATAAGCACCAGTTAGATCACACTTGACATCTAAAGTGTATCAGTACAGTACTCAGAAAAAAGTCATTAAAGGAGAACTATGAGGTGAGTGCTTTTCACTCACCTCATAGTTCTAGCCGACCTGTGACAGTGAGACTGTCGCAGGTTGGCTCAGTAGATCAGGAAGTGAGCGAGCACATACCGGCGTTCGCTCACCTCTCAATCCTGTCACAGCTCTCTGCTGTGACAGGGGAGGGGCTGGATTCCCCCCTCCCCGCCCCGATCCTCCAGCGCTGACTGGCGGAACGGAGGGGGCGGGTACAGCTGGCTCTGCCTCTAGATAGGCAGAGCCAGCTGTCACTCACGCAGCTGGGCGGATCCAGACATAATTGTCGGTATCCGCTTCAGCTGCGCCGTCTCAGTATACTGCGGGCTGTAGCTCGCGGTATACTGCGGTGTCTCAGTATACCGCGAGCTGCAGCTCGCGGTATACTGAGCTCAGGGTGACGAGAGGACGCTAGTTTGTGTCCTCCCGTTACCCTAAGGAGAACTATGGGGAAAAGCCCTAACCCCATAGTTCTCCTTTAAATAGTTTCAGATGCCCATGGAGATTAGTAGGCAATTGACCCTACAGGACAGAAAACCGCTTTCCTGGTCCCCGACCCCCTTGATCCCATATCATTCCTCTCTTCAATCTCACCTTCATTTTAATTTCAACATTTTAAACACCTTTTGTAATTCTCTTTAAAATGAACTGCTGTGGCACTGTATAATTCTGGTGCTCATTCATGCAAAGACAAATGGCCTCTAAAGCCCATTCATCATCAGCCAACCCCCATCAACATAATATGACCATGGAGACTATACTCCTAACTCCTTCTTCTTTTTTTTTTTTAAAGCTTTAAATTGCCATGCTGTTTTTATTTATATTGAAAAAAACAGAGAATGTTCTCACATTCTTATCCATTACATGCAAAGCAATCTGTCTCTTGAAATCAAGAAAAAAATCAATAAAAATCTTTTGATAATTTAAGCCATCAAACTGACCCTTCAAGTTGTTAGAATATATTATACAGTGAATGCAGAGGATTGAGAGCCCTGAGCTCTCCTATGCAAATTTTTGAGCATGGCGTAGGCACCCTGGCCAACAGCTCAGTGCGAGAGTCAGTTTATTGATTGATGTCTGTATTGCATTATGAGATGTGGTGCTTCCTTTTAGGTGTTCAGTAGGGAATTGGGGGCCCTGTAATGTGGCGGAGGTTGGTTTCATGATATAGATTAGAGATTTTTATATATATATGTGTGTGTGTGTGTGTTTGTTTTAAACAAAGGGGCAAAGGGGGCATATGTAGATTTTAAGTATGTAAAAAATAAATACAATTGTAAAGTACCAACATTGGTCCCAATGTAAAACTTATCAATTGTTGCCCATGGTTGATATAACTTGGCTCTGTTGGCGAAAGCAATAATTGATTTTTGTTTTTGAATTTTGCTTCCGTTATCTGTTCTAAAAGAAGGTAATTACTCCACTTTGGACAGTGTCAGTTTTTTTTTTTTTTTGTTTTTTTTTTTTTTTGTTA
>NW_017306501.1:1209511-1211091 GCF_000935625.1 Nanorana parkeri
CTGAATGTTCGGTATACCGGCATTATTATTGTGTCATAGATGGCTGACGGCTAACTTCATACTGTTTTATTCACTCTTTAGCAGATGCATGCCTTTGGTAAAGTATTCCTTTAAAAAGCCACAAACAGGCACTTTCACTTTGAGATTCATCTTGAACCTTTTAGGCAGTTCTCTGTGGTGTCCTAGGACTAACCTCCTTCACAGTCTGTATGTAAAACAGCACAGCTCTGTTCTTTGCTTCTGCTGCTTTCAGTAAGAAAATGCCCCGTCGGCTTTTGTGCTTCACGTAGCAGGATTCAAACATCTGACGAGATTCACGGGAAAAGCAGCATGTGCATAGCTAGATATTTGAAGAGTACGGCTTTTAAAGTCTCTTGCAAATACATGCTCGCTGGGATCTTTGCTTTGATTTGAAATGCCTAGGAAAAAAAAACTGAACTTGAACACCAAACTTCTGACAATAATTGCCTTCATAGCATTTTGAAAAATACTCGGAAATTTAGCATAAAGCTAAAATTGCATGTCCTTTGTTATTTAGCAGAGGAAACATTTTGTAATGTGTGTAGACAGCAGTGTCACACAGTGGATAACAATATAACCCATAAAATGAATTTGCTGGTTTGCATATGTCTCAGTAGAGAACTGTCTGTCATTTATTAATCTAGTGCAAAGTGTGTAAAGAGCACTAAGCCATAGCAACCAGATTTATTTGCTCCCCTTTTAAAGGAAACTAGCATAAGTGTGGACAATGAATAATGAGTACTACCGGTAAGTTGGACTCAGAAATGTGAGAAGAGCATGGCTGCAGTGGCACCCTGTTTAGAAGAGCGTGTGTACAGTGGCACTCGGTGGAAAAGTGCACAGGTGCAGTAGAACTCAGTGATGAAGTATGCTGCGTGTGTGCACCGTTTCATTGAAAGTAATTGAAGACGTGCACATTGTCATTGGTACAATGGTGGTCAGTGAAAAAGTGCACAGTGATGCAGTGGCAGTCCATGGAGAAGCATGCACTAGTATTGTGGCAGTCAGCTGAGAATCACTCCCTGGTGCAGTGGGGCTCAGTGGAGAAGCTCCATGAAGAAGCATGCACTAGTGTCGTGGCAGTCAGCTGAGAATCACTCCCTGGTACAGTGGCGCTCGGTGGAGAAGCTCTCCCTGGTGCAGTGGGGCTCGGTGGAGAAGCGCTCCCTGGTGCAGTGGGGCTCGGTGGAGAAGCTCTCCCTGGTGCAGTGGGGCTCGGTGGAGAAGCTCTCCCTGGTGCAGTGGGGAAGCTCACTGGTAAAGTGGCGATCAGCTAAGAAGTATGCGTGAGTGCTGTTACATTGGCAGTCTGTGTGGAAGAGACTGACCCCTAGTGAGATGCAAAAGGCGGATCACCAGAGCTTGTAGATGTTTGCCGATAAAAGCTTACCCATACTGGGGGATCCCTTATTACTGAACAGATCTGGCCTAGAACCTTAAGCTACCCCAACACATTATAAGTGTCAGGTTTTTTTAATTTTCTGATCACAGGTTCAATCAGGGATGCACCCACACTTTTTTTTTTTTTTTTTTGGTATAAAGTACGAGTACCGATATAT
>NW_017306501.1:1211112-1211350 GCF_000935625.1 Nanorana parkeri
TTGGCGTGCTCGGTGCTGTTTGGCCGGGAGACTGCCTTCCCAGCCAATCAGCATGGAGCCGGCTTCCTGGGCAATCAGGGAGGCGGGTCAGTACTCGCCGCCCAGCTTCCTGAATGCCTGGGAAGCCCGGCTCCATGTTCTCCTGGTGGTCAGAGGAAATCTTCCTCTGACCGGAAGTTCTGGTATCAGGGAAGGTATCGGAGCATTTGGAAGAGTACGAGCACTCGCTCAAATACAT
>NW_017306501.1:1211368-1238593 GCF_000935625.1 Nanorana parkeri
ATCTGCTGTGTACTCTGTGTACTGTTCTGCAGCATGTATTATCCTGGAAACGATCGTGTGTCCTATTTGTTTTTGATTACTGCATTTCAATATTAATATGAATATTGAATTTATGTTATGGTATAGTATGGGGTATGGCATTAGTTAGACCTATTTTTAATAGTAACACTCAAGCAACCAGAAACTACATTTATCCAGAATATACAAATCCCTGTGGATGCCGGATAAGGGGCATTACTGTAGAAGGCAAACATTTTAGTATATGTAAATCTGTCCTTGCCCACTAGATGGTGCTGTAGAATTCGATATGCTCTCCAGATGTCTGGACTGTGACAAAGTCATTAATCAAATTTAACAGCGTGGGGTTGACAATATTTTTAACTGCTTAGACATAGCCATATTTTTTTTTAAATGTCTTTTTCATAGATATATTTTGAGTGGTTCATTTTAGCGTTGCTAAAAAATATCGTAACATGGTCATACTAACCTAACCTTATTTTCAAGATGAAGCATGCTTTTTACTAATAGATCAGCTAACCTTATTTTCAAGATGGTCAGTTTGTTTTTAACATTTAGAATATTTCTTGTTTAGAAAAAAAAAGGTGATGTACATACAGCGTGGAAAATAATGATTTGAACCCCTGCAGATTTTGTAAGTTTGCCCACTTACAAAGAAATGAAAGGTCTATCATTTTTTTAATCATAGAATTACATACAGTAATGAATGGTTAAGAGATGTCCTTATATGCCCCGTCAAGAGAGATGAGGAAGGACGTCCTTTGTAATGCATCAGAATTGAAATAGGCAGGGTTGGCAACATGTGCTTTGCAAAATATCTCTACTGGAGCACTTGATAGCAGTAAAAACCTGACGGGGGATCTAATTCTTCCTTGCTCTTTCCAAAGCTAAAAAAAAAAAAAAAATGTTGGCTGGACATAAACTTTAAAGGAGTTGTACAGTCACAGCTAATACTATCCTGTTGCAGGGCAGGCGGGGAGCTGGGTCTGTGGTGCCTTTGAAATGAATGGCAACACCGCGCCCCTTCCCACCCCAGAACGCAGGGAGGCTTTGTTTATGTGACCCAGTGCATTCATCCCACAGTACTGTGCAATGAACGTAATGGATGTAGGGAGGAAGGGAGAGAGCGAGACTGACTATACCCAGGTCAGAACCCTGCCTTTCTTAAATACATATGTAACATATTTTGTTTATACAATGTTACATATGTATTAAAGAAAAACTGGGTTCTGCTGGTCTATGTTTAGGGCTAGTTCACACCAAGAGCGTTCCAGGAGCAGAGCAGTTACAGAACGGATCAAAACTGCGTCCAATGTATTCCAATGGTATTTTGGGCTCTAGTTCACACCGCAGCATTCAGTTCCAGAGCATGTAAAAACAAAACTGCAGCAAGACCTATTTTTCCTGCTCTAGAACGCATGAAAATGCATGCAAATGCCCTGGAACGCACTGAAAGCCCATTTTAGGCTACAAAAAAACGCGGCAAAACACAATGCACTGCGTGTGCAGAAACTCATGCAGATCTGGTCCGCATTTGGTGTGAACAAGCCCTTAGTTTTATAGCTTTAATCAAATATAACAATTATTTTTTACACTTATAGTGCAGACTTTGTAAGCAGTGCGCATACTGCACATTCACATCAGTGCTATAAATAAAGGGTATGGTTTTAACAGCAAACTTGTTTTGATTTAGGCACTTTAATAACTTGTTTTATCCACTCTCTAGAGCTATTCTACAACCCTATAGGACACATTACTCCTGACAGGTGTACTTTAAGAATCCCATTAGCAATGTTTGTAAAGTGTCCTTTTATTTATTTGAGTAATATCTCCATAATCTGTGATATTATCTCTACTGCAGACAGTGAGACGTTTGCACACGGCTCTTTCCCTGACTAGTCTATGGTAATGTACTGTTATTTCACCAAGAGTAGTATTAAATATTTACAAGTTCAAAATCCTGAAGGTAGAACTCTTCACTTACTAGAATGAGGGAGCTTATTTTACCAATGCATAAATGCCATCGCTGGTTGCCCTTCACATTTGGAATCAATCGTAAGATTCTTTTATTCATTTTTAAAAGTCTCCATGGTCTAGTTCCTTCCTTTCTTAGTAATATCATTTTCAGATATGCTCCAACTACATATATTATCGGTTCGTAACTTCCTGGGTATTCCAAATGTTAGTTTGAAAAGTTTTTACCTTTTTGGTTCCTTTAAGGTTCTATGCTTTTGGAATTATATTCCATATATATTAATAGTTACTGATACCCTTCATACTTTTACATTTGGATTATTAAAACCTATTTGTTTAAAGCAACCTGGTTGCTATTCTAAGATTTTCAAGCCAGGGTATACCTGTAAAAGACAGTGAATACCCCCTTTCCCTTTGCCTATGTTGCTGAATGCCACTCCAATCCTGATAAATTATCCCCTGAAATCCACTGGGAAATAGATGCTTCTGTGAATGTCAAATTTCTTGGATTCCCCGCAACTCTTTGGTTCCTCCATTATGCCTCCACCTCACCACTTTATCCTGAGGTGATGAGGTCAGCGGGAGGTAAGAGTGAGATCTATGGGGGACCAAGGCGATTGGCACTCCCAGAAGTGTCATTTTCTTGGCAGACTTTAGGGGAGATTTCTCAAGAATGGAGCAGTGTCTCGGCAGCACAAGCAGCTGGAAAAGTGAGCATTTACAGTCTTTTACGGGTATGCATCGCCTTGAATATTTTTTTTTTTTAGGTACATGGTCACTTTAATGTTGCTTTTATTGTATTCCAGGTTTATTTACATGTAATTTGGTTACAATTTTTTACTTTGTAAACCTTTTGTTGTAAGGATGTGTTAATTATGTAGTCTTAAAGTAATTGGTATCATGCCACCATAAATTTATTATAGATAATTTTTTCTGATGATTAATACCTTAACCTCCCTGGCGGTATGATTATGTCAGGAATTTTGTACCAAAAGCGGTACCATTTTTTTGCATGGAAATTTGTTGTTTATATTGTAGGCCTGTAATTCTTAGTAAATCTTAGGAATAACTCACCTAAATCTTAACAAGAGTCCAGTAGACATCCCAGGTATCAAAGTTTGAAACACGAAATTAAAAAATGATAATATAATAAAAGCAACGACCCCAGAATTCCCATTTACTGGACCATTTTTTAAATTATTTTTTTTATAATTATTATTTTATAATTTCTTATAATTGTGAAAAGTGTCAGGCAGGGCACTGGACAAAGCTCTAGGGACAAAATTGAAGTGAAATAGTTTGATACATAAGTGTAATCATAGCAGATTACATTGTATTGTGTGTATTCTATGTACATTACAACTTTTCACTTTTGAATTTCCCGCCGGCTGTGACGCCTGAAAACGAAACTAAAAGTCAGATGCTGGCTTTTAGTTTCATTTTCGGGCCGCGTACAGCAGAGGACACCGCGGGCTCGCAGGGACAAGGTGAGTGTCACTTTTCTCTGCAACCCCGAGTCTGGCTCGGGGTTACCGCTCCTAGCATTGAAAATTAACCCCGAGCCAGACTCTGGATTACCGCCAGGGAGGTTAATCAAAATTAAGCACACCAATGCTAATATAATGGTTGAGTGGAATTTGGTGAACATATTACCTAAAAGAAAGTCCCTGTGAATATTTACACCTCAAGATCAACAGTGCTGATCTTGAAATGTGGAAGTAAAAACAAAAGGGGCGCCTTTCCTGGTGCAGGTCAAATTTTATTCCAATGTTCAAGTAAGAGGAGAAAGGTTCTCCTAAACATAGGTAAAAAACAGCCATGAAAGGTTTACTGGCGAGCAGATGGACATCCACTGAAAGGTTCCAGTGTGCAAGTGACGTTAACGCGTTTCCGGGGCACGCCCCCTTCATCAGAACATAGCGTCACCTTCATCATCTCCGTTTTTAAGGTGCAATCGGGGAAGAGCCCTAGAGGCTCGTCATGATGTTATGATGTGGCCGTCGCTGGTGTCCGTCCAGGGAGCTATGTTAGGGCGGGATACTGTGACTAGCCAATAGGAAGTAAAGCCGGTGAGGCTCCACCTACTGGGTGTCACCACCACACAACCAATCGATATGTCTAAAAACCGGACCGGCTCATCAGTCAAAACACGGCAAAATATCAACAGGCAGCAGTTCCGGAGTGCAAATCGAACTATAGGGCACTGGACACCTGGTGGAGATGAATAGAGAGAAGGTGAACCTAGTATCTGATAGCCACCACATAAATAAGAACACAAGCCGCCATGTGTTGGCAAAATAAAAAAATAATTATATGAATAAAAATACATATACAGTCCTATATGGAGAAAGTGTGTGTGTGTGTGTGTGTGTGTGTGTGTGTGTGTATATATATATATATCTATCGTCAGGTAATAGTATAAAAATTGTTATTATACATATATGTTAAAATGCTGAGACTCTGTGGGTAACCACAAGTATATAGTATATAGCCAGTGTCAAGATGAGATAAACATGGATAAAACCAAAGGCAAATGGAAGTGTAATATACAAATGCTGTTAAAAATGGAAGGTAAAAAATATATAAAAACTGGCTCAAAGCTAATAAGTATATGAAGATGTGATAAAAAGGGGTGTGCCCAAAGCAGAGCCTATTGCCTTAGGCATGCCCTGGAGAAGGGGTTAGGACGAGTGTCTGTAGGGGTTAGGACGAGTGGACAAATAAGGACGCCCACTCGGTTCATTTATATATAAAAAACTGGCTCTGACGAAGGGGGCGTGCCCCGGAAACGCGTCAACGTCACCTGCACACGGGATCCCTTCAGTGGATGTCCATCTGCTGTCCGCTTACAATACATGGCTGTTTTTATCTATGTTTGTGAGTATCTTTCGGTTTATTTCTGATCATTGAAAATAAAGTTGATCTGCACCAGGAAAGGCGCCCCCTCTGTTTTCTTTTCCCAGATTCCACAGCTTTCCCGGCTTTTTTGGGGGGCAGCATCCTGCAGTGTGCTTGAAAGGATTTCCCAGTGAGGAGGGATTGTCTTTTGCGGCGCTTCATTGCTTTGACTTTATAATTGAGGACATAGTATGGTTACTGTATCCTCAATTATGAATGAATGGGAAGTGATCTACATCACCTCCTGTTCATTCATAATTGTAGTTATAGTAAACATACTCTGTCCTCATGTTATCAATGAACAGGAACACTCATAGAGGATTCCTGTTTATTTATAACAGGCGATAAAGAAAAAGAGATTGAGGACTCTGTGTCCCCAATCTCTTTTTTTTATTTTAGAGGGGAAATATCAGGGGTCTGTTAGAGACCCCTAATATTTCCGCATAGCTCCTAAAAAGCAAAAAATAAAAGTATTTAACAAAAATAAATAACAAATATAAAAAAGTTTTTTATAAAAAGTAAATAAAAATAAAATATTTGAAAAGTTAGAATTTAAAAACCTTTTCGGTTTCGGCCTGACAATTTTTTTCTTATTTCGGTTTCGTCTCTGTTTTAAAATTTGCATTTCGGTGCACCTCTAGTTTGTACCATGACTAATATAAGATTTGTAAGCGTGGCTATACACAGCGGATCTGATTGATTGCACAAAGAAACATTAGATCACTTAGATTTTGCTAAAATAGAGGCACAAATACAAGCAATAAATGCTTGTTTAGGGTACATGGGGAAAATGGGAGAAAATTCTAATTTCTTACCACTGGCATCAGTGAGGGGCCAGCTGCATGACCAGCAAAGAGGAGTAACTTGATAAGATCAATGTTGTTTTTGCCTATTCGTTGCCCCAAGACTAAACTAGCATTTAACCCTTACAAATCAAAGGCCACAAATATGTTTTATATTGCTTGCTGATTGCAGTTTAAAGTGGACCTTTACCCCCGTGACTAAAAAAATCACAGCAGCATGCAGCTCTGCATGCTGATATAAAACCATCTTATATGCATTGGTTAAACAAACATGTTTTTCATTTATTTACAAATAGAGTGTATCTATCTACTTTCTGGTCTACTTCTGGCATAAATTACAAAATGTGCCAAAGTGTTGCATCCTGGGAAGGTTACTTCAGCAGAGCATTGCTGGGAAATCTCATCTGTAATCTCATGAGATCTCAGGGAAAGGCATTTTCTTCCCCACAGATAATGTGCATGGTCACATGTCCTAGTCACATGTGCCAGATTTCCCAGAAGTAAAGAGAGATGTAGTTATCTGTCCTTAGTAAACATGGCCACAGTCAGAAGACTGGGGAAGAAAAGAGAACTAAGGTATGCAAAGAATACAAAGCCTGCAATTATCTAGAAATATGTGTTTGTAGATTGTCATTACATTAAACATTTCTAAAGGTGTGTTTGTTGTTATTTTAAAGATAAGGGTAAAGTTCCTCTTTGAGGTTTATTCCCAGGTTAGTCATATGCAAATTGGGTATTATTATAATAATAGTGTTAACGAAACCGTTAAATACCGTGAAATACAAACACTAGTAGCATTTTTTTATACAAAAAAGGTAAAATGGAAAATCATACTACAAAATTTTAACTGGCCGTCTTCATTATTGAGGCTGCCATGTGTTGCATTATAATAGCTGTCGGAACTGCATGTTAAACGATGTGTCTGTGTTTCTCTTTTATGAAGGTTGTTAATTAATAGTATGTCAGTGTTGTCCCATGACAGATTACAGTTGGCTGTTGGTCGCACTAATTACTGTCACTGGGAGGAGTAGTATAGTATAGACTGTTGCAGTAGTCCATAATTTGTCTTCAGTAAAAGGAACAAGTGAATTCAAAGCAAATACAGCGAACAGGACACATTGTATGTTTCATTTGTTCTTTTGTTTGATCCATACCGGAGGACATGCTGGTCTCTATATGGAAGTATATGTACAAAGAATAGTTGTCGAAAACATATGCAGAAAGTTTGGATTTTAAAGTTTAATTCTAGTTTCCCAGCAAATGTGAGAAACTGCAATTCCCCCCACAAATTGGTCCCCTCTAGCCCCCCCCCACTAGCCATACATTTTGGGGAAGGACATCCCCCACTACAACCGATATGTACATCATACACGCCCTTGCAACTCAGTACTCTGAATCTAAAATAATGTCGCGAATGGCGAGCACATATGGTCAGCCCTGGTTCATGACCATGCTGACTATTGAGAAGCACTTCTTACCTCTGTATCTAGAATAATGCTCACAAGTGGTGTGGTCACCTGACTGAGCTGACCAATGCATGCTCACCATTTGCAAGCATTATTCTATATACAGTTTACTGGGCTGCAGTGGCATGTACAGATTGCACACCAGATGCAGCTGGGGGGACGGGGAGGATGGATGGCGGTTCCCCTGAAGGTATGACTAGGGGGGGCAGAAGGGACCAATTGGTGGGGCTAATTTTAAGTTTCCCACATTTGCTGGGAAACTGGAATTAGCTTTTAAATTATACCCTTTCTTGGCTAAACTATTAACGATGCAAGCTCACGAGATGCCTTTAGATCCTTTCTTTAGGGAATGCTGATGGGAGGAGAGAACAGAGTAACAAAGAGATGAGCTTATTAATTTGCTGCTTCTCCTCTCACTGTCCAGGTTTGGGAAGGTACAAGACCTCGAGTTACTTAACTGCAGCAGAGAAAATTCAGATTTCCTCCAAGTCTAACAGGGCTGTGCTGTGTAACTCTCAGGACTTGATGAGCAGGAATGCAGATCCTTTGGAAAGTAAAATGGCTTTCATTATTGTATTTTGTCTGTGTATTTAGTTGTTTGCCTGGAGTTCAGCTTTAACCATGTAGAGCTTTAGTGACGAACACGTATGTAAAGCACATGCAAATAAATATTTTAGTTACTTAAAAACATGGAGTATTAAGGAATGACACACGAGGATCTGATTTTAATAATATGCATAGATCAAGGGTTACATGAGATAAAGTGGCCCTCACCTAGGGGTCACTTGGTAAGACTGGCTATTGTAAAAGATTGCATATGTTTAATAAGGATTAAAGTAACCATTCTGATAATTGCCTATTTGTATATAATATTGTAGGACATCTTCCGCTGACCATAGTGACAAACAAGCAATTGGATCACCATAATTTCTTGTCCATTCCACATGCAGCTCTGCTGTTCAGTGACTGTCAGGTGATTGGACCACCTTGTACTGTACAGTAAACTCCCCATTATCCAGCACTCAAGCAACCAGCAAAAAAAAAATCGAGGACATAATATGTCCTTCATTTTTTTGCCGCTTGTTTGATGGACATGTGCACACTAAAAATGTTGTTGGCAACTAAATTTATTTAGTTGCTAATTAAATTCTTTGTTCACATCTTGCTGCCAGCTGGCAGTTACATTCTGTGGTCACCAGCAGAATATAAACAACGGGGAGCAATAGCCAGCCTGCTATTGGCTATTTTAGTGGAGCCTCCCGCCCGTCTGAACGAGGCCTTAGGCAGTCTTTCAGTCATGTTCTATGAGATTAAAGTGCAGTCATTCATATTTATAATGTCTTTCTCTGTGGACCCTCTTCAGTGTATGGGCAAAGATCTCTAACATACGTAAAGCCTTTTCAGGCTTTAATCTGTTATGATGACTCTGCACAGGAAAGTTGTTGCTGAGGACGGGGTTTTGCTTTTTGCTTGTTTTTTAATTTAGAAAAAAACGACATTTTAATCCTTGCACGTTTTATAATTCCCCAATGTCGGAGCTAGGGATCCCAATTACCTGTAGCTATGAATGCAGGCAAAAATCTTGTTCTATTTTCACTCAGTTGACTGGTAAATAAATCCATATGTTGTAAACCTCATTATTGTGTCGCCCACCTTTGGGATTCCCGCGCATAATTGTGTTAGTGATTTTGTGTAACAAATTTGTTTTGGTTGAGTGGTATTTTTGTGCAGAGTGACTCAATATCAGTTAGGATTCCCTGTCAGTAGAGCTACACCTAACTGCTATTTGTGCGGGCATTGGGCTGCAGGTATAGATCTGAGACTTTGACAAAATAAGGTAATTTATATGCTTTTTCCCACCCCAAAAAGTGACTAGGTTAGCTGGGGCTGGATGCAGTGTTCTTCTTCTGTTATTGAAATCCATTTGAGATATGTGTGATTGCTACTGTGACGCAATAGGAATTTGTTCCTATTGGGTCACAGAGAGGGTGTCCCCACAATTTCTGTTCTTTCTGACGCACATAAAGTAAACCGAAAGATGGTGATGCATGGCAAACAAAAAGTTGATGGAGGTTTAAATGTTGTCCTACTGTATCCAGAACTAAAAAGAAAGATCTTGGCTGAGGTTTGGCTAGTGCATTAGTTTCTTAGTGTATCCTGTTATTTTAAACACTGGAGCTGCTGGGACTTGTAGTTCTGTATCTGCTGTATGCTGTTATTTAGAAAATAAGCACAAAGGGGGCGCCTTTCCTGGTGCAGGTCAATTTTATTTCAGTAAACATAAAGTAAAAACCGAATAGTACTCACAAACATGAGTGTCACACAGCCATGGAATAAGAGCTGACAGGCAGTAATATGTCCACTAGGCGATTCCTGTTTGTAGTGACGTTAACGCGTTTTTTTGGGGCACGCCCCCCTCATCAGAACAATGTCAACCTCTTTAAAGAAAAAAAAAATATATATAAATCTACTAAAATAAATACATATTTTAGTAGTTGTATCAGCGTCAACAGAACACCGGCGACTGTCCAGAGGACCTGAGAACATTCGTAGGCCAGCTAAATTAGGACCCCACCTGGAGCTCCTCCCACCGGACCAGCGCCGACTCGCCGCTGCTCTCCCGCACAGCGCGACCTCACCAACGAGGCAACTAACAGTGAGTGAGGGCCTGGGGTCCCTCATAAGAACGATTTATTGTATTAGCAGGGGAAAATAGTAAATTATTGTCTGCAGTGTGTACTCCTATATGTACTGCATATAGAGTACACACTGCAGCAATAGATTTACCATTATCCCCTGCTAATATGAATGGATTAAATGTTCTAGATTACATAATAGTACATAACATGCAATTGTAATACTACGGATCATTTAACCCATTCATGTTAGTCAAGGAAAATTGTAAATCTATTGCTGCAGTGTGTACTGTATATGTAGTACATGTATACAGCACACACCTCCACTACACTACAGCAATAGATTTACAATTCTCCCCTGCTAACATGAATAGGTTAAATCATGATCCATAGTACATAACATGTAGTTGTATTATGGACCATTTAACCCATTCATGTTAGCAGGGCAGAATTGTAACTCTATTACTGCAGTGTACTGGAAGTGTGTACCAGGTTAAATGATCCATAGTACACACTTCCAGTACACTGCAGTAATAGAGTTACATTTCTCCCCTGCTAGCATGAATAGGTTAAATCCTACGGGGACATGCATGATCGGATTTGTAGTTTCACGACAGCTGTGTGAAAGCAAATACAAATGTGTTATTGTTCTAAAACAGTCTTAAATTAAAGTTCTTCATAATCATAAAGAAATTGGCCTAAAATCATTAGTCTGCATTGTTTTTTTAAAAAAAAGTCACCTGTCCCTTTAAGAAAAAGTATCGGTAATTGGTATGGGCAAATACATGAGTGGAGGTACTTGTACTTGGTCTTAAAGTGGTATCGGGACATCCCTAGTGCAAACGAGTGATAATGGCAGCACTGTAAGCTAGTGAGGATCTAATGGACCGCACAGTGCTGTCAATTTAACATTGGGAAAAATCTTTCTTATAGTGACACAGGTAGCGGCTAAATACCGCACGTGGATGCAGTTTCACTGTAAAGCACCTTAATGCACTTGGCTTATTCAGGGCGTATTTCTATACAATGAATACTAAATGCACCATTTCCTGTAGATACAGATCTCTGATGCCCAGTTAGGGTTTAGGAAGAGAGAAAGCAGCAGGTGTACTTTAACCTTCCTAAGCTTCTCAGCTGCTCTGTTCAACCACAGGGAGAGAAAGTAAAGCCCTGCATTGGGTCAGACTGCACTAGACTATGGACTTTCCTGTGACAGCACTGATTGGCTCAGTCCTGTCACCTGCATCTTCATACCTGGAAGTAGTTGGGTATTTTCGTCGGGTCCTGCCACTAAATGGAGCAGTGCAGTTGTGAAGGAAAGGTAGCCATGTGCGGATGGCGGGGTTAAAGCACAGGATTGCTTTGGGCCCAAAAGGCTCAGTTCAGAAACATGACTTTAACATCATAACATTTGTATTCCTGTCTGTTGTATGCATTTTAATTTAATTTCTTACCATCGAATATTGGTTTATGAATCATTTAAAGGTATTACCACGCAAGTCTGCAATATTTAGTGCACTATGTTACTTTATTGATTTTGTTAGGTATTTTGATTTACAAAAATCAATTCACAAAGATTATTGCATGGGTCATCACTCCTTAAAATACTGCTGGCTGCAGGCTGGTGGTGAACAGAGCAGGAAAAAGGTGATTGAGGTGATGATTAAAAGAACACTAATAAGGGTTTTCAACGGCTATATGCCTATTTCATGTGTGTAAATAGAATATTTTTAGGCTTGAATTACCATGAGATAAATTAACAAAATCAAATAACTCGTCCATCGTGGTGAATTGAGCCTAATACATGTTTCCAGATTTCCCTTAATGAAACTATAATTATACAACAATTGGGACCTTTAACATCTCTCCGTTATTAATAATGGAGTTTGTTTGAGGTCATTCCTTGCAAGGCAAGGAGACTGTATATATTACCATAGAAATTTGTTTCAGTTCCTAGCCACACACAAAATTATCAGCTTTGTAGTCTTCTTGCAACAGTGTTTTTTCTAGAAGAGTTGGATGGGAACTCCAATGTGCAGCCCTCACTGACCCTTTGTGGTGATGCAGTCAAATTCTCTGCAACCTACACATATTCTGTACTGGCCTTATAACACTATGAGACACCTCATATATACACTTTAGAGTTTCTTGGCATGAATATTGTAGCTGCAAAATGTTGGGCTGCTACTTATGTTCTAATTTTCTAGCCTGACTCTGATGCTCCGACATGATGTTTCAATGATGGTTTATCGAAAATACAGCCATGGCCTTCTGTGAGTGCTAGCAACACTTTTAAGTTAACAGAATTGCCTAAGTTCTTTTATTAAAAGAACTATGGACCAATTGTTTTTTACTTGTTTTTTAGGGTCACAGGTGGATATTTACTATGTCCTTCAGTAACCCAAAACTCAGCATATAGTGAGCTATTGCCCGCTATATGCTGACAGTGCAGAGCTGTGCTACGGCCAGGAAAGATTCCGACAGTATTGTTAGGATCCACCCTGCTGCCTGACTGACAGCTGGCTTTGCCACTCTAGGGGCAGAGCCAGCTGTGCCCACTTCCTCCCCCGTCTGTTCCTCCTAGTAATTGCTGGAGGAACGGAGAGGGCAGGGGAGAATCCCTGCAGGGAGCAGGGACTGACGGTCATTGCTCCCTGCAGGGGGAAGATCGGGAACTGAGTGATCAGCGCAATGTGATTTGATCATTTCCGAGCTATAGAGTCGACCTGTGACAGCTGCAGTGTTGCATGTTGGCTCTAATTATGGGAATGAGTGTATTTTACTAGCCCCATAATTCTCCTTTTAAATGAAACATTCTGAGAGAAGTATGCAGGCTGTTCCTGCTGACCATTGCTTGTTTGTTTTGCTGTTCCTTGGGTTGGATATACAGGGCAGGGGGATTTTGGGGTGTTCCCCCTCCCCCCAAGCATCCTGAACATTTGCTTCGGGCCAGCCATTAGCCATGTTACCAGAGGGGAGAGTGTGTGTGTGTGTGTGTGTGTGTGTATACAGTGTGTGTGCATAGATGGTACTGCTGTGGTATGCATAAGGGAGTAGTGGTGAAATGGGTCTTAGGTGGTGCTCTGCACTGTATATACTTCGGAGCCCTGCACCCTGTACGTTTACATATTCATGACCATTGCACCTTGTACGTTACATACATCTGACCCCTGCACTATGTGCTTTACCTACTCTTGACCCTTGCACTGTATAATTACATATACCTGATCCCTGCACTAATTACGTTACATAAGTCTGACTATGTGCCTTATACACCTCTGACCCCTGCAGTATGTAAATTACATAATTGCACTCTGTACGTTACGCCACTCCTGATGCCTGAACTCTCTACTTTACATACTTCTAAAACCTGCGCACCTTATCCTGCTCCGCCCTATTCTACCCCTCTGGGGCACCCATGGCTGCCTTTTAATTCCTCTAGGACATGTTCCAATGTCTTTAGTACTTTCTCTAGCATTAATAGGTCTATAGATTAGTTCTGATTTCATTTTGACTTTCTAGTCATCCTGCTTGTTCCGGGTAAGTAAATGGTTAACCTTCTCGCTGCCATGTCCATTTTTTGCACACGTTAAAATGCACATTTTAGATCTGAAGATTTTTTTAAAAATAAGGGACTGACGGTCATTGCTCCCTGCAGGGGGAAGATCGGGAACTGAGTGATCAGCGCAATGTGATTTGATCATTTCCGAGCTATAGAGTCGACCTGTGACAGCTGCAGTGTTGCATGTTGGCTCTAATTATGGGAATGAGTGTATTTTACTAGCCCCATAATTCTCCTTTTAAATGAAACATTCTGAGAGAAGTATGCAGGCTGTTCCTGCTGACCATTGCTTGTTTGTTTTGCTGTTCCTTGGGTTGGATATACAGGGCAGGGGGATTTTGGGGTGTTCCCCCTCCCCCCAAGCATCCTGAACATTTGCTTCGGGCCAGCCATTAGCCATGTTACCAGAGGGGAGAGTGTGTGTGTGTGTGTGTGTGTGTGTATACAGTGTGTGTGCATAGATGGTACTGCTGTGGTATGCATAAGGGAGTAGTGGTGAAATGGGTCTTAGGTGGTGCTCTGCACTGTATATACTTCGGAGCCCTGCACCCTGTACGTTTACATATTCATGACCATTGCACCTTGTACGTTACATACATCTGACCCCTGCACTATGTGCTTTACCTACTCTTGACCCTTGCACTGTATAATTACATATACCTGATCCCTGCACTAATTACGTTACATAAGTCTGACTATGTGCCTTATACACCTCTGACCCCTGCAGTATGTAAATTACATAATTGCACTCTGTACGTTACGCCACTCCTGATGCCTGAACTCTCTACTTTACATACTTCTAAAACCTGCGCACCTTATCCTGCTCCGCCCTATTCTACCCCTCTGGGGCACCCATGGCTGCCTTTTAATTCCTCTAGGACATGTTCCAATGTCTTTAGTACTTTCTCTAGCATTAATAGGTCTATAGATTAGTTCTGATTTCATTTTGACTTTCTAGTCATCCTGCTTGTTCCGGGTAAGTAAATGGTTAACCTTCTCGCTGCCATGTCCATTTTTTGCACACGTTAAAATGCACATTTTAGATCTGAAGATTTTTTTAAAAATCTAGAAATATGTATTTTCTGAATAAATGATGGCAGTTGTAACTTTTTTTTGTCATATGATATTTGTGCTTTTTAAAAAAATCAAATCTAGATATTTAGTAAAAAATACTCTCAAATTAGTTTTTAGTGAGCACAAACACAATATAGTATTCAACCATTTGGTAAAAATATAGAAGATAAAATTGCTTTTAGTACATAGATACAGTACCCCAAATTGTGTATAGGCGACACTTTAAAAGCTTGTACAGGTAATCGGTTAACAGTAAATCATGGCCCTCAAATTATTGCTCTCAGTCCACCTAAGCGATACCTAATATGCGTGCTTGTTCGTGTGTACCTAGGAGCTGGGGGCTTTGATTTTTTTTAAATTATTAAACGTTAATGTAGGAGCTGGGGGCTTTGATTTTTTTTTTTTATTATTAAACGTTAATGTTTTAAACTTTTTTTTTTTTCTCCTTTTTATTGCTATCACAAGGGCTACCAGTAAAGGATACAGAGATTCGGGTTTCCATGTTATATTGGCACTTGACCTGCAACCTGGTGTTCATTTTTTTAAACTCTTGCATTATCCCCAACTTTTTAATTCCACCAGGGGGCTATATTATAGAACCATTTTATTGAAAAATATGTAAATATACTTGTTTTTTCAAGATGTTACAAATGTGAAAGTTAGCTAAGCTAGTGCATGTTATGTATAATCACAGTGAAATATATGCAAGATCAGTGCGTGGGTGTAAAGGTGAAGTTTGAATAGGAAGTCTTTCACATTTAATTATATCTATTATAATACATCCACATCACATAGAAAGTGCCACCGCTTAGTTTACTGCAACTTTGAAAATGAAAATTGAGTAAAATAATACCTGTGAGCTTGCAAGTACAAAATGTTTTTCTTCCTCAAATATATATTTAAGGGCTGTTTTTTTTTTTTTCCCTTTTCAAATTGGCTTTTGCTCGTTTTGCACATGTATTCACTTTTTCTCCTGTAAATGGTTAGAGCCAGACCTTACCCTTCCTACATGGCACTCTCTCATTTTTTACGCTGTACTCCGTGGAGCTTGATGATAAAAACTGGAGAAAAGATTAGAGAAATGAATATGAAGCTGTTGTCCATAATGACTAATTAGATTTCCTGTTTTTATTTTCTGGGTAAATCAAACGATGAATTGAATTGGATACCATGAGCAAACGAACACCAGTTTTGTTCCCTGTTTTATGTTGTATCCATTAAATAGGGTTTTTTTTTCCTTTCAAAATTAATCATTTTTAAAAATCTGTGCAAAAATAGGTGGAACTATGGGAATTCTTAGAAAATGATAACCCCTACACATGTATTTGGAGTTTAAATTTCATAATATCAGTGGACATTAAAGAAAAAAACTAATTCCCATAATTCAAGCCGACCTGGGACACTGTTACAGGTCGGCTCTATTGATCGGGAAGTCAGCAATTTCATACCCCGATTGCTGACTTCCCGATCCTCTTCCTGCAGAGAGCGGTGACTGACTGTCACTGCAGGGATTCCTCCCCTCTCCGTTTCTACAGGGCTGACTGGAGGAATGGACAGGGGAGGGGGCGGGCATACCTGGCCCTGCCTCTAGATAGGCACAGTATGCTGTCAATCTCCCCAGTGTGGACACAGGCAAGCAACCACAAAACAATAAGCAATTAAATCTTCTACTCTCTACCCAAAGTTTTGGATTTTGCACACGTTAAAATGCACATTTAGGCTGTAGATTACTTAAAACCCCCAAAACATTATATTGTGGAAAGCAAGTAGAAGAAAATGTTTTATGTCGCATGATAATTGCAGTACTGTTTAGGAAATCTATTTTGTCATTACAAAATGCATTCAAATTTAATTAGTTACATTGAGTAATAATTGCAGATTATGTGAAGCCTCAAAATTGTGTGCGCCATTGAAACAGTGAAAATTGACGGTACTCTAACATTTTAAAAGCCTTTAGAAATCATCAGTTTAGAGTTACAAGAAATTACTTTGTGATAGCATAGTGCAGGCAACAGGTTCTTTTTAAGGAGACATCTGGGGTCTATTGACCCCAAGTGTCGTTTTTGAACTTTGTTCAAGCTGATCTTGATCAACTTCTTCACCGGCCAAAGCCGTGATTTGACAGCTCTTAACCAGGAAGTGCTCAGAGCTGAGCGATGCTGGGTTCATACTACCCAAGGGGAGATCAGCAAATTGATTTGCACTGATTTCCCGCCGCTCTCCATCCGGAAAAAAAAGGGGGGGGGGGTGTTAGTGAACTAAAATCTTAAACAATGTTCTCTTCCTTCTGTACACTACTAATCCTCCCTGAAGAGAAGCCATGTTTGAAGTCCAGCTTTGGTGACAACCATGGCTCGATTCATAACTACATGTGAGTGAGTGAGTGAGGGTAGCCCTCTTAGTACAGAGAGTGTGATCTTCACAGGATTACCAGGTGAAAGTAAAGGAGAAAAGCCTTAACATAGAAAACTAATGCAGCCTCCTCATCTAAGTACTGAAGCTGGAATATATTAGATTTTTGTTTTTGGGTTTAGATATAGTTAAGTGAACCTGATACTTTGCCAGCATAAGCACAGCACAGGTGTATTTAGGATTTGCATTGCGACCTGCAGTACAGTCCTTGTTGTTGCAAGCGTGGTCAATGGAATGACTCTCTCTTCTAAACCTTCTGGCTTAGAAGGATATGGATAATTGACATGACATTATCTGTTGAAATGCCACGTGTCTTTTTGCTGTCTTGGGATCAGCTTCTGTTTTTAGTTTAATTAAAAATGGTGTCATTTTACAAATGGATTTGTGGTGGTTTCCTTGATCAAAATAAATACAACTCATCACACATTGAATGAGTAACAAGCAATTATGGAAGATGACCTCGTCCTTTTGTCATTTTGCAGGATATTACTTTCTGAAATGGAATCTTCAGATATCAAATAACGTCTGACAGTGGAGATCGATTTGTGTTTGAGTGAATGCAGACATGAGAAGTTTAGTGATCGTTTAGGTGCTAACTTAATATGACTTATTTTTATTTTTTTAAAGAGACTATTGGAGGCATCACCCAATTATGTGTAATGTTTACAATTTTATAATAAGAGGGCATATTAGCTGCTTTCTTACATCTGCATATCCATTTTAATCTGCATTTGCCTGATAATAATCAGACTCTTGGCCATATCTTCTTGGTCTTTAGTTTCTATTTCTTTTTTCCTGCTAAAGTCATAATATGACTTCTTTTTTTTTTTAAAGAGACTATTGGAGGCATCACCCAATTAATGTTTGCAATTTTATAATAAGAGGGCATATTAGCTGCTTTCTTACATCTGCATATCCATTTTAATCTGCATTTGCCTGATAATAATCAGACTCTTGGCCATATCTTCTTGGTCTTTAGTTTCTATTTCTTTTTTCCTGCTAAAGTCCCCCAAATAGGACACACAGTAAAAAAAAAACTGACAGGGGTCTTAACTATTCCCTATGCTATCCAAAGCAAAAAAAAATTTTGGCATCTGTACTGGCATATTTGTAACACAGAGGCACAGTTTATTTAGGCTCTGGTAGGATAGGGGCTGGTATTGGTTTTATGAGGTTTATGACATAAATCAGTTTATGACAGACTTCCTTCTTTGTTCTTACCTTCATTTGCACTCTTTTTGTTTCGGACCAAAACGTCACATCAGGGCTAGTGTGAAACAATATTAAACAGATTGCCATTTACTAAATTGGAATACAGTAGTGCTGTCAGTCAGGTAGATTTTACAAATGATCTAACTGATATGTTAACCCTTGCTTCAACCAGACCCAGGTTCTTATAAATTGCCAGAACAATATTCCCCAACATGGGACAAAGATGACAGTCCCCATAAATGAATGCAATACAAAATCTTTGCAACATATATGTATTTTGCTCCAGCCCAAATGTTTTTCCATTTTTTTTTTTTCTATTTCTTTTTTTGTGAGATATCACTTCAGAAAATACCACATGAACTGAGTTAAAATGATCCCACAGTTGTGGTTGGAAAATGTATCTTCTATTCTTTTTCTAGTGACTGTAAAATGTCCTTCACTATCTAGGTGAATTTCCCAAATAGGAGCACAAACTGCAAAAAAAACCTGACAGAGTTAAAAACCTTTTATCAATTTTGTTCAATTAAAAAAAAGTTTTGGGTTGAGCTCTAATTTAAATTTTAATATATTGACCATATGATGTAGATAACATTAGTAAGGGAAGATATCTCTTTAGGTAATTGGCAACATGTGCCTGAAAGTAGATGGATGGTTTGCTGATGACAATGAAACGATCCATGCTCTGATTTTTGGAGAAGCCTCAAAGGGATACTATGGGGTTTATTTATAGAGCAGTGAATGTGACTTTCACCTCTGAGACCCAATCATTGTCATTTAAAACAAGTGGACCTGGATGATTTTCTTGCAGAGAATGGGTGCTGAATATCAAATTCACTGCTTTAAATATTTGTTTTACATTTTTCATGCGTTTTTTATACTTTTCCATGCTAAGTTTTTATACTTTCTTTAAACTGTCTTTTTGTTTAACCATGCATACATTTTGTTTTACAGACAAGCATAGTTACATAGTATTTGATGTTGAATAAAGACATAAGTCCATCAAGTCCAACCTATTGAATGCATGTATATAATTCTACTAATGTGTGTGAATGTATATGTCCGCATGTGATCACCTTCCTAAGAGTACTTGTACCCCTGTATATTACGGTCCCGGAGAATATCGTCCAATCGCTTCTTGAACGATTCCACACTCTTAGCTGAAATCACAGCATGTGGCAGCGAGTTCCAGACCCTAACCGCTCTAACTGAGAAGAACCCCCTTCACCCCTTGTGCTGAAATTTTTTTCTCCACCAATTTTAGGTGGTGGCCCCTCGTTCTTGTCATGGAGTTAATTGAAAAAAGTTTGCTGCTAATGTTGCTATCCCCGGTAAACATTTTGTACATGAAAATCATGTCCCCCCCTAATCTCCTTACTTCCAATGTGAACATGTTTAAATTTAGTAGATTTGTCTCCATAGCTCTGGTCCTCCATCACCTTAGGCCCCATTCACACTTAGCGATATCGCTCTCCAATGCTTCTCACTGGGGCAAAGGGTCCTGCTGTCGCGGGTCGTGCGTCGCTACAGCAGGACCCTTTTTGGAGCGGATTAAGCCGCGATTCAAGCTTGCTCAATGCAAGCATTTGCACGATATCGCGCAAACTTGCAAATCGCGCGACAAACGCAGTGTGAATGGGGCCTTAATGAGGCTTGATAACATATAGTACAGATTATACCCGTGACCAATGGTGAACAAAGTGAACACCCTATGTGAGAACAATTTTTGAGCCCTCTATTACATTTCTTCCATTATACAAACAACATGTTTCCACTGTGTTTACATGGATAAATAGAAGTAGAGCCGTTGTAATAGCCTGACACAAGATTCCCAGAGCATTATGTGTGTTCTAAAGAGAGGGCAAAGCAGAAGCTGTGTGCAATCAGACTGTCTCTCCTTGATCTAAGATCCACTTGGCACCTTCTGAACAGGGCAGGGGAGGGGGATTAGGGAAGGAAGATGAGTCATTCCTCTCACTGTGTGCTTGAGCTGTTGAACTGTACTTAACTATTTTTAAAAAAACATTCCAAACATTTTATATTTTTGGTTTTGAACTTGATCTACCAAAATTTTAATGCTGTAAAGAAAAAAAAAAACAAAAACTTTTTTTCATGACTTTTAACTTCTGTTGTTGCAGATTTTGATATGAACTTCTTCTGGCACTGGAGCAGATTTACAGACTACGTGCAGTGTGTGCTGGCGTTCACTGCTGTTGTTGGATATATCACGTATCTGTCCATAGACTCTGTGCTCTATGTAGAGACACTTGGCTTTCTAGCAGTATTCACAGAGGCTATGCTTGGTGTTCCTCAGCTGTACCGAAATTATCAGAACAGCTCAACAGAAGGCATGAGGTGAGTGTTATGGTGTTGGGTTGCTCATTTAGGTGTATTCTATACCCCCACTTGAACCAACCCACATACAGTTTGTCATTGCTTGAAATATGCAATTTGTGTTGTATTAATGTGGTAGCAGACTGGAACAGATCAGAAATATGAAAATAGTACTTATGAAAGGTTTAGCTGCATTATCGTTTCATTGTAACCACCACACCACCTATATGATTAAAACTGTGTGAAATGTCAACAGATTTATGTGTGAAGTATCCATTGTGTTTTCTTTTTAAAATGGCGAGCAAATAAAATCTAGATGGCATTATGTACAGAGGAAAATTAGATGTGATGCTATACACGAATGACTCCTGCTGCAGTTGCATTGTCCTGGCACCCAGCTCCATCTTACAGATGCTGGGAGTTGTCCAGAAGAGTACACTGCATTTTGCATTTGAAAAAAGAGACATACAAGGGCTCTTCTGTCTTGAATTTTAGTTCTACTTTAATAGGTTTGTGGGTAAACCCATGAAGGTCCCAAACCACAAAGAAGACTCTGAGGGAATGAACCCAGTCCAACTCTGCCCTTGCTGGACAAATCCATTTGCTTTAATATGTTTATTATTATAAGATTGTTTCCAACATAATATAACCAATTTATGCATTGCCCCAGAATATTAAAATATCTTTTCCATCACAAATCCAGAAAATAAGGAGAATATTTCTTTGGAAAGGACAAGAGATAGAGTAATGGTTCAATGTCCCAATGGTCAACTGTCTATCTGGGCAACAGGAAATTAAGCATATAATACTCAGGATGCTGTTACTGTCCTTCTGATTCTTAAAAGTCCTGCTTTTGTATATGTAGGGTAGCGGGGCTTTGGATATTTTAGTCCACTTTTTAAGCTCCTTCAAGACTAATGCAAACACTTAGGAGCATATTTATAAAGACGTGAATTTGACTTTCACCAGACATTGTTGCAGGTGACACGTCTAGGTGCATGTGCCTTACATAACATTCACCAGCTAGAATGTGACTTTAACCAAACAGTGAATGTTTGGTGAAAGTGGCATTCACTGCTATAAATAGGCCCTTTTATTTTTACCGTCTGTATATATGTCTAAAAATAAAGTAGTCTGCACTACTTTTTGATCTACAAATTTATTATTATTTTTAAATGTTTTTCCACAATCCCTCAAATCTTTCTTTACTACCACCCTAATGATTTTTAGAACGCTGTTTTCTTAGTGTACTTCAACAAACCACTCTTCTCTGTATTAACGTGGCTATGATGCCATACAACACTAATGAAACTACAAGCACCTTGCAAAAGAAGATTAGTAATACTTAGTCTGGTGGGTGGATATGCCAGTCTTTGTTCTTTTGCAGAGCTTCAGCCAACCACTGTTATCTAACACTTCCCGGTGCGTGGAATTTCTTTTTCCCTGCTGTATCTGTGGTGCCACCTGCCTCTTACTACAAGACACAGTAGTAATGCAATGGGTGGAACCATAGCATAGAGCAGGAAACATGGGTAACTGCTACACCTAGAAGTATCAGATGCTGAAAGTTGGCATCACCAGCACCCCCTGGACTGGTAAGTATTACTAATCATATTTTGCAGGGTGCTTGTGGTTTATTTAAAATATTTTTTTGTCTAGTGACATGGTCACTTTAATTGACTAGTTGTCTGATGTAGATGTTATTTGAGTCACCCACTTACAGAAAAGAAAGGAAATGTGAAGACAGGAATTGCACTTGCTTTATCAACAAAGTATCAACAAAGCTGAAAACTTTGCAAAATGCTAGTAAAAAGTTTTTTCTTTTATGTTACAGATCATTTGTTTTTTTTATTTTATGTTAAAAAATTATGAGTTTTCTTGCATTCCTTCCAAAAGCATTTTCCTATCACATGTAAAAAAATTGTTACAACCACAGTTTTACTGAATTTGAACAAATAAGTAATTTTAGTAAACCTATGGAACACATTTCCATTGCTTTTACTTTTATAAGTGTAAGCAGACTATGGGTATAAACAAAACAAAGCTGTACATATTTTATAGGCAAACAGGGAAAATATTCAACCATAAAATGCTTCATCAGTTGTAAAGATTGTATATGAAAATATTTATGAGCCAGAAGAATATTAGTTCTTCTTGTATAGAAAACTTTAAATTGAAACAGTATTAATGAAAAAGTGCTACTTTATAATTGGAAACTCCTTGGAGGGAATCTTTGTTGTGTGAGTTAATCCACTGGTGATGACAAGTGAATAAACAAATGGTCCTAGAATAATGAACACCTTGTTTTACTGAGTACTGCATTGATGCATTTTAAAGTGGTTGTATAAGGAAAATGTGAAAGCACTTGCACATGATTGGGCAAGTGTTTAAGTGGACTGATACTCACATTTCAGAGTGATTCCTGTCTAATGTGTATTAGTACATAAAGTAATAAAAAGGTTAAATATATACCAAATGGTGCCAAAAAGACTTTGTAGAGTGCCCATTGTGGCCACAGTGTCTATAATGGGGCCCTTAATTTGCATCTAAACTCTTCCTCCTGCCCACCACAACCTATCTGGAGCGAAGCCATGCACCCTACCATTCAACAGATCCTGTTGAATGGTAGGGCATTGGTATTGCATTGTTAAATGGTATTGAGTTAGGATTTTCTCTAGCTTAAATATGTTAAGGCCAATTCTATGGTCTGTGTGCCTAGTATTGGGGCTCCCTGAAAACCATTTGAAAGATTTAAAGGTACTTACAGGCACCGTTTTTATGGTGTAAGGTGACTTCTGTTGCATGCTAATTACCCGTTTCTTTAAAAAATAATCCATATTAGACAGGTTCACTTTAATTTTTTTTGTGGCAACAGACTTGAGATGAATAGATAAATAATGGGCTGCAATACTTGGAGCCAACACAGTGTTTGCTAGCTCTTCTACTCCTACACAGTCTTAGGGGTTAGCCACATTTAAGTTAAAACCATGGAAGGAGGAGTGGTGGACTTTCCACTATTAACTTTGCGCAAGCCTGCCATAGATTCTGTGATTTGCTGTTTCCATTGTCTGAGTGTACGTTACTTCCATGACTAGTAAACACTGCACGGGCTACAGGAAGATTGCATTATGCTATGGTATTGTACTTTGCTTTTTTGATTAAAAGTCTGGGCATAGTTTAATAATGTTTCAGAAGGGCCTAAAGTACAAATATCCTTTAAATCAGCTATCCATACCTGCCTATGGCTGGGCTCAGGCATTACAGGTTATGGAGAAATGTGAAGCCCATAGTGTTAGTCTGTAAACACCTAATTAGCATGACAAGCAGTCACTGTGTAGGTGACTTTATGAGTGCTCCACTAGAGAGCACACATACATTTTTCCCTTTGATAAAAGCTTTGTTGGATTGTTTGAAATATACTCAGTTAGGATTGACATTGGACTTTGGAGTTACATTCAAAGAGAATAAAAGATAGTTTTAACAATCCACAGGGTTTGTAGAGTTTGGTACTACCAAATAGAAAACACAAAGTATCAGACATTGTAACATCTAAGGGGAACATTCATTCTTAATGTGACCTTCTCACTTTCAAGTCATCTTGAAGTGTCTGAAGACATTAATTGGACAGTCTCACAAAGTCAAGATAGGCATGATAAGAGACAATTGTGATTAACATCAGGATTGCTTTATTCAAATATACAAGAATTCTCGCTTTGAACAAAGTTTGCCGTACTGCTGAATGACCTCTGAATAAAGTGGCATTGCTCTGGGTAAGGTGAATTAACACCAACCCTCCTGCTGATTAGTACACTCAACAGGGCTTGCAATTAATATTCAGCAACTAGATGGTATAAAGCAGCCATTTTGTGTCCTACAGCAGTGTATAAATGAGAAAACATTCCTCAAATGAACCATTAGAGTTAGCTTTTCAAAGTGTCAAATGTCTCTTTATCACTAACCCTGACCAATATACACAGATTTACTTCTGGAAGACAGGGTAGAGAAACCATTGGCTCTCATAAGTAGAAATTCTTTTTTCCCCCTCTTTTTGTAGGCATAGGTCTTTGAAGTAGAGATTGGTTGGAGATAGGGATGTCCCGATACCGCTACTAGCATCGGTATCGGGACCGATACAGGGCATTTTGACAAGTACTTGTCAAAATGCCCCGATACATAGCGCCGAAGCTTGCGCAATTTTTTTTCTTTAACTTTAGTCTGCTGTGAGGGAGAGCATGTAAGATACTTACCCGTCCATGATCCCAGAGCGGCGTTCGGAGCCAACCACTTCCCCAGCGTCACGCTGCCACTCGCCACTAGCTGTCAGAATAAAGCCGCGGAATTTGAAATGGCCGGCGTCTCAGTAATAAGTTCAGACGCTGATAATTTTCCCCCGTCGGCTGTCTCCTTCAGTTGCAGAGTATGAGTCAGCGCTCTGCTCTTCCCTCTCACTGACAGCTCTACTCGCTGCTCTGCCTCCTCCGCACTGTGATCGGTCATTGCATGTCAGCCTTGCAGACTGTGATACCAGAGAAACCAGAGACCGTTTCCTATTGTTTCCAATCCTCCCACTGAAGCTGACTGCTTCCAACTACTAAACAATTCACCCTGGACGTCGGACTCCTGCTTATCTTAAAGGGACAGTGTACCTTAAGACAGAGTACCAGTAGAAGCTCGCCAGTGATCACATAGGATCCTCTTGAGTTCCAGGACTCTCTCTCAGTCAAACCTCGGAGGGTACCCCAAATGTGGCAACACAACCAACCACAAGTATCCATGACTCTTACATTGCTATGAACTCTTCTCTAATGTTACTTTGCATAGACAGAGCCGACCGGCATTGACTTTGTTTTTGTTGTTGTGACATTACCTGTATGAAGAAATACAGATAAAATAGTGATCCCATTACTTTCCCTGTGTAACCTACGGACTGGGGCATTTATAGCGAATCAGTCAGATCCTGATGTTAGAAGGAGAAAAAATGGTACATGCATGAATCTATAACTGACCTTTATAGCAGGGCGCACATTGGGAAGGCTTACAACAATACAAAACACAAAAAATCCTCAGCCTGCCAGCCAGCCTGCAACCAAACAAGTAGCCCTGTCAACAGTATGCGTTTAAAATCAGAGCTTTTAGTTGCACAAACTTTTGGCCAAAAATATGTAGAAGCTACACTGCCGCGCCAAGGCACCTCTGCAAAGTGTGGTCCTAACTCTATGTATCCGAGTCTCCAAGTGTGAGCATATTAATGAAGTTGATAAATTACATGCAGGTGTACCTGGAGGCAGCCAACTCCTCCTGATAAGGTGCAGGGACGCACTGGAGGCCCAGCAACCAAAAATGCACGCTGGGACTCCAGTGCGTCCCCCTAACCCAAAATAGTCAAACTAGAAAAAATGGTACATGCATGAATCTATAACCGGCCTTTATAGCAGGGCGCACATTGGGAAGGCTTACAACAATACAAAACACAAAAATTCCCCAGCCTCAGCCTGCCAGCCAGCCTGCAACCAAACAAGTAGCCCTGTCAACAGTATGCGTTAAAATCAGAGGTTTTAGTTGCACAAACTTTTGGCCAAAAATATGTAGAAGCCACACTGCCACGCTGAGTCCCATTTATAAAGTGTAAATTACTGATACTGAAAATTTAATTACTAAGCGTTACAGAGCAGCAACGAGTCAGCACTGGTCCGGTGGGAGAAGCTCCAGGTGGGGTCCTATTTAGCTGGCCGGCGACTGCCCAGAGGAACCCGACATGCGAGGCACCTCTGGGTAGTCGCTGGTCAACTACATTAGGACCCCACCTGGAGCTTCTGCCATCGGACCAGCGTGACTCACTGCTGCTCTCCTGCACACCGCCGACTACGACCTCACCAGCGAGGTTAAATCATGATCCATAGTACATAACATGTAGTTGTACTATGGGTTATTTAACCTATTCATGTTAGCAGGGGGGAATTGTAACTCTATTACTGCAGTGTATTGGAAGTGTGTACCAATAGGAAAAAGTCGGTAATTGGTATTGGCAAGTACATGAGGGGAAGTACTTGTACTTGGTCCTGAAAAGTGGTATCGGGACATCCCTAGTTGGAGATTTTTTTTTTTATTATTAAACTGTATCTAAATGTTCCCGATTTTAAAAACATTACTGTATATGAATAAAACATACACATTGGATATGGAACATTTTTATTGTTAAAAAAAAAGCAGGCCAATTCAAAATATCTAAAAAGACTAGGGCTGCAACCAACTAATCGTTTAATCGATAATGAGAGTAGTTGTCAACAATTCTCATTATCGATTAGTTGATGTTTATCCCCTAGTTCTTTTTTTAACATGTAAAAAATTTTGAGTGAAAAAAATAATATGCATTGTAATGTCATACGTGCAAGTCTTACTGTATGCCATACATAAAGTCAGATACAGCTTGCTGTAAACGGTCTATAACAATCAGTTAAACAAAACCAAATATCTTATAGTCAAGACCATTTGAACTATAAAAATAGTTAGAACTAAACAGTGATGAACATAACTATCAGAAAACAGATCACTAAAGAACCAAGACATGCATATTAGATGTCGTTTTGGAGGGCATTTAGAGATGTCAATAATAGTGTGCACGGTGTAGTGAAGCATCAGTATATACGTTGAGAAGAGAAAATAAATAAGAGAAGGGATAAGAAAGGGAAGGTCACGGGAGGATCAAAGGATGTCCAAACTACCCAGAGTGCCCGTTAGTTTTTTTGTGAGATACCAGGAGAAGTATTGAAAGACGGACATGTTGGGTAGTCAATTCCAAAGTAAGATAGGATGTCCACATCCGCCCCCCCCACCCCCCC
>NW_017306501.1:1239109-1259658 GCF_000935625.1 Nanorana parkeri
TGCTGCAGTTTGTGTCCCCTCTGATTCCCACTGTTCTACCCCGGCTGTATCAGAGAAGGCAGTGGAGATTGGGGTGGACACAGATGGGGAGGAGAGACCGGCTGTCAGCCAATTCCACAGTGACTCTATATTGCGTGCAATAGCCAGCCTGCTATTGGCTGTTTCAAATTGCAATAGCCAATAGTAGGCTGCTATCTGCTATTACACCCACTCACAGCCTGTTGTCAATCAGCAGAGTGGCCCTGATTGAGAACTGCATGCAATATTATCCTGCAGTAAACTTTGTAACACTCCTTTTGTGTATTTTAACCCCTTCATGACTGAGGCCCTTTTTTCATTTTTTGCACCCATATAATGTTTTCTTGCATCCGACTAATCGATTATGAAAAGATCAGCACCTGTCACTGATGGCAACACATTTGCTACATACTATTTTGGAGCCTGGAAAAAAAGTATTGGGATCATTTTTGAAATGGATCTTTTCCTTTTTATTTACCTCTTTAACAGCACATGGCTTAGTTTGGGGGAGATCGGGGTCCTTTTACAGTTAGTCCTACCCTGACTGTTTTCTCTGACGAAAGACCTCTGTATCTTCCAGTCTGTTCCCACTTTGCTGCTAAGGCTCCTGCACATGGAGGCACAGTTTTAAGGGCAGCCTTGGAAGAGTAATCCTATGTTTAATAAATGCATTGAATGCAACTGATACCTCCAATTTCTGTATTGGCATGTTGCGGCAAATGGTTATGGGGAATCTTGTAACATTTCCCACATTATAATTAGATAAATCTTAATGAGGTCAATATTTTCACATGGAAAAAAAGGAGAAATCCAGATGTTGGTAAATCATGTTGGAGGTAACGAATGACAGGAAAGTTTTTTCTTTTTTTTTTTTTAAATAAATCAGAGGAATGATTAGTTACTGTTTTGCAAACAAACGTCAAGCATTCCACTTAGATGGCCATACTCTCTTCTACCAAAGGTGGAGCATTGTTTCTTTACTGTTTGGACAGTGATTCAGTTCCTTTTGGCATAATCCACACACGGCTCAATTAACATACAGTGCCATTAACACCAGCCTAAGGCACTCTATTTGCAGCCATAGACAATAATTCAGTTTCTGCATTTTTCCTTAGAAATAAACAAAAGTTAACATACAATAAACAACCTAAAAAGTAAACAATGACATTTGAGCTGCTACATAAAAAGTGTACATGCACAAGTGTTGTTTACATATATCAAACTAACAAACCAAAATGTTATTAGTCCGCACAGTGGATTTCCAGCTCCTGGGACAACAGTCAAAGTGCCAACAGATTTAAAGTGGTCTTAACTGGGGTCAGTAACTCCACATTTAACCTTTTAGTCCTATACAAACAATAACTGCCATCATGTGTTTTGATGGAAAAATGCACAATTCACAGCATCTGCTGCTGCAATTCTGACCTTAAAGAAATGTCTGACACAAGCTGCCATGCCTAGACAGGAATGTACAGAGTTTAAAATATGTCAGCTTTCTTTAAAGAGGCAAGGATTTTTTAATTTCTTATTTAAAACATGCAGAGTTTACAATAGCGTAATGGTTTTGAAAATATAGTTTAATGAAAGAAAATATTTACAGAAAAAGAATATTACTAAACAGACTATAAAACAGTAAAATAAACTGGGTTAAAAGTGGAAAATACTTAGCACAGCTCGCCTGTGCCTTGGTTTCAGCAGAGTCCAATCCACTGCAGAGTAAGCTCAATGTGTATTAAAGTCATTGGCTCTCATGAATGACCCTTAGCAAACCTTCATACGTTTGGTGGTAAACAAGAGCTCCAGCTGCCCATAGCAGCAGCTAACACACCTGAAGGGTGTTCCTTAGCCAACCCCTACCCAATAACAAGAGTCGAGGGTGTAATAAATGCTGAAGTGCTTTATTATACTTCAGTGGACACTCCCTTGAATCCAATTTTATTAATATTTACAGATGACCATGTTGTACAGTCCGAATACATATTTTTGTGCAGAATAAAATTACGATAGACATCACACATGATATGGATCTTGTGCATATTCTTCTTAGGAGATGTAATGCGTCCCATCCACCTTCTGCACCTCATAATATATATGTTTGATATCTAACTTATTTTCTTATACAATATCTCTATTACCATAAGTTATGAAAATTGTATGAAACTTAACTATGGCCAGTTCATCTGTATGTCAGTAGTATTGATCACTAAACCTAGTATGACAGTTGTGTATTACTCCAGACTATTTATGACGGGGTATTTACGACATCCATTAGGAGGCTCTCCAGGTTCTGCTAAGTTCTTTTTATAATATGGCAAAATGTTTTATGACCCTCTGCCTGGCATTTAATGTTATCTGCTTTACATCTAACTTGGGGCTGTTCCTGTAAACTGGAATGTTATTTTTCTCAAGGGTGTTTCAATCTGGTCTGTGGCTTTTTAAAGTTGTCCCATTCTGCAGCACAGACATCAAATGTAACTCTAAATGTTTTGTGTTGCTGACTTGTGAATTTTGGAGACATGAGGGTAGCATTGTGTCAGGGGTAGACAAATTAATATGGAGTTCAGGAGCCAATCCGTCTAAGCCAGGAGTCAGCAGGATTTAGTTTTAGTAACCAGCTCCATTGACAACAACTTAAATAAACCTCAAAAGTTAGGCGCCAGCTGTAATTTTTAAGGAACATTGGCTACCTGTCTCCTGAGATTTGTCCAGCCTTGCATTGCGTTCAGCTTGACTTTCCCATTCTCTCCAGCCATAGGATGTCAGACTTTAGTATGGTCAAACCACACAAAATTAAAAATGTACTCATTTAGTTTCCATTTCTATTATGGAAGGGCAAATACACTTTTGTCTATATCCCCATTGCGCTACTGCTACCAGGAAGATTATTCACTTGATCACTTCTGTTTATGTTATAGAAGTATGGACTCAATGAACTTGAAATGCACCTAGTGGAATAGAAGATAAAAAAAACTAGTAGAAATAGTTAAAATCCTTTTGATTTAATATCACTTAGAAGTTCAACACGGCTCCATTAGAGAGATTTTTCCTTTCTGTTTTTGGGGGCAACCTTTTACCAGGCAGGAAGTGAGAGAAAATCTGCAACAGGGAAACAGACAACAGTAGAAAACTGTCAGAAGTCCTAGCATTTCCCTACCTAAAGAATGGAAATTTGACTTCGGTCTGTGTTGCTGGGGAGAGTTTCCTTCACTTCCTGAGTGAGGGAAAATCTCTGTAACCGAGTAATGGACAGGAGTAAAACCTGACTGGGGTTCTCATTCTGCCCCACTCTATGCAAAACTAAAAAAAAAAAAAAAATGTTTGGGCTATAGATACTTTAAGAAGTTAGCTGATGCTGCATGCATTGGCTTCCCACATGGATGGGTTAGTTACTGCGTTGCTGCAGCTTCTCCACTAAGTCCTGCTGTCATATCTCTCTTACTACAGTTCAATCAGTTGCTGCTCTGTGACATTATGACAAACAGGGCCTTGAAGCATCCTTGGCGAATTAAGTCCCAAGTATAAAAAAAAGCAGGCCGTTAAATTACATGACACGACTAAGAGAATCTGCTATACAATTTAGCCACAGTGCTAGATAGAAGGGGCACTTTAATTTTAGTCAGATTACAAATTACAATCTCTTATCTGCATAGAGAAAAAACAAACAAAGTCTGGTTGCTATGGGCAATACAGATGCTCCCAGATCCTTCTCTTTTATAACTAGGCTACAATGAAAGAAATGGAGCGTTGAGTGCAGCTGTTTCCTGGCTAATTATCATTTATCCACAGACCATCATCTGTTCCCAATGATATTGAACAATGCTTCCGTTTCCTAGTAATGTGTTCGTAAACTGCAGAATATAAAAATTTACTTTATGGGGATTTCTAAAACTTAAATAAGCACTTGCTTAGATACCACATCTCGTGTTGCTAGGAAAAGATGATGTGAATATTTATGTATCTTCAAAACATTTGTTACAGCAATGGTTCCACTTACTTGCTTCATCAAGCCCCTCAAAGTCTTGAATGGAAATGGAGGATTTTCTGCTACTGAGGTTAAACAGAGCCATGACTTTGACATCTTTAGGCTCCTTTAAATTACCAAGACTTTAGGATACTTTTATGTTTTCAGGTCAGAAGTTAGTTCGCTGCAAGCAGCCAGAGGTCCAATGGCCTACTGGAGATGTCAGAAATCGCTCTGTTGCCTTTTTCTAGCTGTAGCATTTTCTTTGCTTCAAACCCTCTGTAATCGCCATATTAACGAATATTTGAAAACGTTTAGTGATACTTGCATCTATGTGCTCTAAACACATGACCTCAATTCAGTGGGCACAACTATATTTATCTCTGACTTTTTATCCATGTTGCTCTGTGGCTTAGTAAAGTGTATAACAAGCTTGAGTTCAATGGTGGATTTAGGCATAACTGATCTGTGCCTTGCATACCAACTCACTACTCAGATTTGCTATGATTAGGCTGCTCTTTCCAGTATTCCGCCATAGGGGTTAACCTTGTCCCACAAGCAAGCACTGAAGGTTCCCAACAGGAAAGATTCCAGAGCAAACACCCATCTACATCCACTCAGGACTTGATTCCGATCCCAACTTTGGTCCAACAGAAATCTTAGCGAGGTGAAGGATTAGTCCATCCATTGATTTTAAAGTTATGGGTGGACTTTGGTGGGCAAAATCACATACCTTGTCTTATGGTTCTTCAGAGAATTTAGTAGTACCATCAGGTCTGCTTTTTTACCATGAATTTTCAACCCTACTTTCATAAAAACGTATGTTTCACTGACGGATATTATGGTCCTTTTTAATATGTCTACAGCTGCTACCTACCATGTTATGCCTAGATTATTGCTAGACATTTCAGATTGATCTGTTGAGATTTATCCTTTTTGCCTTACCTGAGAGAAGTTTATACACACTGCCTGTGAGGGGAAAAAAAGGCACCACCTGGATTTATGGGAGTGTTATGATCTGGGGTTGCTGCAGTTGGTCAGGTCTAGGTTCAGCAATGTTATGTCTCCAAAAAATGAGGTCAGCTGCCTACCTGAATATACTGAATAACCAGGTTTTTCCATCAATGGATTTTTTCTTCCCTGATGGCACGGGCATATTCCAAGATTGCAATGCCAGGACCCATCTGGTTCAAATTGTGAAAGGGTGGTTCAGGGAGCATGAGACATCATTTTTACATATGGATTGTCCACCACAGAGTCCAGACCTTAACCCCACTGAGAATCTTTAGGATGTATTGGAGAATACTTTACGCAGTGGTCTGACTCTCCCATCATCACTAGAAGATCTTGGTGAAAAATTAATGCAACTCTGGATGGAAAGAAGTGTTGTGATATTGCATAAGCTTCTCGAAACAATGTGAATACATGCCCAAACCCTCTTTAACCCCCAATCCATCCATATTTGGAAAGAGCCCATCCAATGTTTACTTTCCAACAGTTTTATTTTGATGGACTGGCGTTATTTTTATATTTCCAAATATAATATTACACACTAAATACATATGCTACATAGTATTCTACATGTGTGAAACCTGTAAATGCTACATGTGGGATTCTTTGTTTGCATTAAATACATTTATTTTTCTTTTGTTTGGCACCTCCCTCTTCTTTACTTGTCTTTGTGATTTATTGATCAACTTGAAGTGAATTAGTTTTATGTGCCAGTTAAATGTAATTCATACAAAGAAAGTGGTAAATGCAGTTAAAGAAAAAAAGGTTACAATGTCTCCTTTTGAACAACCAAGAATCAAGCTTTTTCATGCAACAGTTATAATTAATTTAGATATTCTAATTAAGGTCATAAAAAGTTCTGCCCTGTTAAAATGTGATGTCTGTACTTAGGGCATGTTTAGGTCAATTCTTGGGCACACAGGACAAACAGAATTATTTTATAATCTCTAGGTTTTTTTGCAAAACCTTTCTGTTTCATAGATAATTCATTAGACAAATGTAAAAGGCTTGTTCAATTTGGTTATTATACATTATTAACTTGTGAATGCATAATTAACTTATTCTCTGAATATTATTAGAGCTTTAGACTTTTAAATAAGAAGTCAAACCTAGTGAGAGAATTTCCCTTTATTTGGTCAGCCATACATGTGCTAATTATTGACCAAGATCGTTTTGTTTTAGACCTTTTTTTTAAATCAATAAACTTTTATTGGAACAAAAATTAAATTTTTGCAGCACCAAATGAGAACAAAGATAGGTACAGAGCGATACTCCACAAGTCGAAATGCATGTGTATTTATGCATAACATCTATAGTGCCCAATATAAAATCAGGGTATGTTCAGTCAACGACCATAACAAGTGGAGAGGTAAAGAAAGAGGAGGATAGAGAATAGAGCAGAGAAAAAAAAAAGGGCAGAGACAAAGAGGAAAGAAAGACAGGGAGATATGTCAAATTACATCCACTGGAGGTGTAGTGACAACTCTTTCGCAAAGCAGAGATCCCCATATTTTATAGTACTACCATATATACTTCATATACACGAAGCATAATAAACTGTGTACGGGATTACGCAGCCAAGGATGGCTAGACCAAACTTTACTATCAATTAAGCCTCTGTCCTCTTTTGACCCTGTCACCACAGAGGAGGTTACAAAGCTTTTGTCTGACACCCACCTCACCACTTGCCCCCTGGACCTGGTTCCTTCACCACTACTTCGGTCACCCTCTTGCTCTATCCTACACTCTCTTACTCACAATTTTAATCTTTCACTCCCTACTGGCATCTTTTCCTCCCTTCTAGAACATGCGCTAATCACCCCAATACGCAAAAAACCCTCACAGGACCCTACCGACCTCAACAATCTCAGACCAATCTCCTTCCATTCATCTCCAAACTCCTAGAACGCCTTATCTACAGCCGCCCAAGCCGCCACCTCGCTGATAACAACCTTCTCGACCCCTTACAGTTCGGTTTTCGCCCTCTACATTTCACTGAGACTACCCTTCTCAAACTCACTAATGACTTACTAACGGCTAAAACCAATGGCCACTACTCCTTACTCTTGCTATTAGACCTTTCTGCTGCTTTTGACACAGTTGACCACCTGCTCCTCCTCAAAAAAACTCCACTGGCTTGGCCTACAAGACTCCTGCTCTCTCATGGTTTTCCTCCTACTGATCTAAGCGCTCCTACAAATCTAACTCCTCCTCTTTCTGTAGGGGTCCCCCAAGGATCTGTCCTTGGACCTCTCGTCTCCATCTACACTTCCTCCCTTGGTCAGTTAATAACCTCACATGGCTCTATGCTGATGACACTCAAATCTATCTTTCTACTCCACAACTCACCCCCTCAGTGTCCTTGCGTGTCCCTAATCTACTAACTGACATATCGGTCTGTAGGTCACAACACTTCTTAAAACTCAACCTTTCTAAAACTGAGCTCATGATATTTCCTCCCACCCGTGCACCTTCCCCCAACATTTCCCTTGAGATTGATAACACAACTATCCAACCGTGCCGCCATGCCAAGGTGCTAGGTGTCTTCCTTGACTCGGACCTCATTGGGAAAATAGGGTGAGGGAAAGGAAGTGCTGGTACTAAGCCGAAGGCATCTGCACGCTGAGCCTCCAGTTGACGTGTTTCTGAGGACAAACCTCTTTCATCAGAGGTTTTCAATTTTACACTATGGAGGCGCTCCTTTTGCTTTGTCATCAGATTTTCGGTTTCCCTGGACTGTGAGGAGCTGCCCCCCCCGTATATACTTTTGGAAGACCATTTTCAAGAGCAGCTACTGTGTTTTGGCGCCTGTGATTTTCACACATCATTAAGCAATGAGGATATTACATTGAGCAAACGTTAAGAAGGCAGGCTCTGGGAGAGTTGTGATGGAGTGCATATTCATGGGTCTGAGTGAAATGGTGTCACTGCATTGAGGAAGTATACTCTATGGGCATATTCAAAAAGTGAGGTTACAAACCTTCTAGATCGATATGGTTACTGGAAGTGGGATAGAATGTATGGAAATTCAATATAGAAATACATATTTATTTTTCGTTTTTACCATACATACTTTAAAAATGAAAGCTAGAAGCTGATTGATTGCTATGTATATCTACTCCAGATTTTGTCTGCTCCAGTCTTCATAAATTCCCACTAATGTGTATTCAGAAACACAAAGTAATGAGATGCATGGCAGAAGAAACAATAATTGCAAGTATGCTCTGCTCCATAAGACTAAATTCAAGCTCTGCACTCCAGATCCTTCAAATGCATGTCAGAAGCATAACACGAGCAATTGAATAAACATACAATGTTATGTTACAATTATATAAAAATCAGGTGAATTTCCTTGATGTTAATTTGCCTTTAGAAAACTGTCTGTGAATGCTTTTTATATACACAGCATAAAGAAGTCTTAAAGCTTCCATCCCAGTGCATTCTGTACACTCCTGTTTTCTTCTGTGCTCCGCTTTTCATACGTGAGCCTCATCTGTGCTGTTCATTACTAGGACTATCTTATCAAAGCATCACAATAGTAATTATCATAAAAACCCATACACAAATTATTTCAAGGATAGCCTGTTGTGGTAACATTTAAAGGTTCATTATTTCCCTCATGATCCAGTTCTTATTAAACATCAATTATAGAACAAGGCTTTGTTTGAAATGTACAAATCATGGCCAAAATGATTATTGACTTGGGAAAGTGTTGATCTCTAAAGTGTGGTTATTCCTTTGTAATGGTTTCCATTTCAAGCATCAGGACAGTAATGAGAGCTAAACCTGGAGAATGGCTTCCAGACGTTTCAAACCTACTGATGTCCGACATGGGAGTTTTGCTATGGAGTAAACATACGATTTGCTGAACCCTCGCCTTATGGTTATACTCCTCAACTACAATATTTTTTATGTTCTCTTCAGTGACTCTGTGTGAGTTTTGGAGGAAATAGGAATGTATCCTGCGAGGCCCGTGTACCGCTTCTGTATCTGTTTGCAGAAATACTAGACAAGGCAATAGAGGCGTCTAGCCTGCCTGTTTGTAAATTGAAGTGGAAAATGCTGCTCAGAGGGAGCACCGGAATTCAAAATAAACCAGGAACTTAATAGAACTGTCAGCTCAAAGAAAATAAAAATGACATTTCTTACAATCAGTTCTGCAAATAAGACGTTTTTTTGTTTTCTCTTATTCCACAATGGAAGATGTGCTGACACAAAGATTGGAAAGTAGGGTAATGAATTCTGAAACATAATTTGAATTGATAAGGCTGTAAACTCATGGGGGATAACGAGGTCTACTGAAACAGCAGAGTCAACTTTTTATACAAAGCATAGTTGATCTTTCAAGGTCTGGTCATTAACCTGGGCCCTATATCTATAGATCAAGTTGCAAGGTTGTTTATAATCTTGTCGTTTTGGTTTTTCCGGTATGTTTCCTCATGCAGAGCACTGGGCCTTAAAGTGTATCTCTAAGCAAAGCTATTTTCCTTTTTTTTTAGTTTTGGATTGCATGGGGAAAGGATAGACCCTCTCACAAGTCTTTAATGTGGATTCACTTCTCTTTTTATACTGCTAACCATGGTCACCGAGAGAAAAAATGCTACATTTTTGAGTTGTCCCTAGAACAAAAGGTAAGGGGAAATCTTACAATGGGGACAAGTGTTTAAAGAGGAAAAGCCCCCTCACTTTGAAAGATTTCCTAACTTACTGATTTTCTGATGTATCTGGGACAGGAAGTGAAGGGAAATTTGCCAAATGGTACGCAGACGGCAAAAGAAAAAAGAGCTGGGCAGGGGTTTCTATCCCTCACCGACTGTATCCAAAACTAAAAAAAAAAAGTTCAGAGTATACATACAAAGAACTACAGCCAACATAAATAATTCCTGAGCAGCTTTTAGAGGTTGAAAACTATAAAACCTGCATAGGACAACATCTAGCTTCTGTTTTGTTGATACAACTGGTAACTGCATATCATTGTCTAGTCCTCAACTTTCTCTTGACTCTTTTAAATAAAAGCTATTTTGTCTGTTCACATATATCTACAGTTTACAATAGGGAAAACTACTAAATGCATGTCACCAAATATACAGTGTTGTATACCGTTTTGGAGAGAACAGTATGTTGCAAACGTGGGCAGACAGGAGGCCCCTTCCATTGTTTTTAATCGGCTGGTAGGGTGCCATCTAACAGGCATTACATATCTGCTTTATTTTGCACCTTTTAGGGTAATTCCACAGCACTTTCATGAACTTTACTATATTCTTCAGCCAAATTAAAATATACATACATTTTTAAAGCCTTTTGTTGTGAATGTATTAAAAAAAAAAGTATTTTGTGCTGCGTTGTCTGTACATTGACCCTTTTGTGCATCCTTCACACCTTCATGTGTTTTAAAATGTATCTAAAACATACATGCATCCGATAGGATGCAGGCCTAAAGATGGATATACATGCTTACAGTATATATTTTCTTTGTTCAACTTTCGGGCTTAATGAAGAAAATATAACAGATTCCTACATCAGTGCTTACAAGCATTGATGAACAAATCCCCTGCTGTTTGCATTGTATTCTGAAAGCAGCTGATCGTGTTGCTAGCTCTGTTTTGGCTGAGAATTTTCTACTTGGCTCCTTCGATCAGCTGATTGAGGGATGCTGGACAGAAGGTTGCCGACAGCGGCTCCCAATGTGCAAATTTCGGTAAGTTAATCAGGAATATTATTAGGTATATTAGGATCCTTAAAATGTTTGTCTTGGGTGCAAAATTGTGGGCACCTCCTGGTGCTCTGGTTTAAACCCCACCACCCACCCACCCTGTTTAGAGCAAGGTTGTGATAGGAGAATGTACACATTGATATACTGACTCTGAATATTTTCCCTTGAAGAAGTGAACTTTGTTCCGAGAAACCTGTTGAAGCCTCCTTATTGGCAATATTGTATGTATGTGAAACTTACATATACTGTATGTACGGAAATCGATAATATCTTTAAAGTGAGATGCCATTCTTGATATAATAATTTAAAGGGCTTTGTGTCTGAATAAATCTGCACACTGCATAAATAACTTGTTCTGGCTGAGATAAAAATGACCCTTTATTAGAATGGATTCAAAATAATAAATACATTGAAGGGAATGTATTAAAACTGTAGCAGACAAAATCTGGAGCAGCTGTGCATGGCAACCAATCAGCTTCTCTCTTTAGTTTGTTCAGCTACAATTTGAAACTGAGAGATGCTGATTAGTTGCCATGCACAGCTGCTCCAGTTTATGTCCCAGTTTTAATAAATTCCCCTCATTGTTTTTATTTGAACATATTTCAACAATTGTTTTAGATTGAGGGCTCATACAGACTAGATGAGATGACTGGTGATTTTCAGCAACTGTGATACGTAATGTGGTGTGGTTAAAAAAAACGTGGGCAGGCTGCATTTTTTCACAGCGCACTGGAACGCACAGTAGGTCACCGCAGTACAGCACACGAAGCTGCTATATTTTTAACTTTATTTGTAATGTACAAACTTTACACTTCGTTCAGGTCCCTGAACAAAGTGTAAAGTTTGTACACTACAAATAAAGTTAAAAAAAGACAAAAATGTAAACCGTGACAACTCAGTGAGCTGTCACAACTCCCTAGCTCTGTTTTAGTGGGCAAGCCAGTGTGAACGCGCCCTTAAGTACTTAAAACGTTTCTGTTTATACCTTTAGATTATACCTCTGGTACAGTTTCTCCACATACACTCGCCTTGTGAGAAGGGAGCCATTATATCACCTTGGTAAAACTTTTCTAAATCTTATTTTTGAAGCTTTTTTAGTTAAAACCTTTTCTTTTGTATGGTGCTTCATCTTATTTATTGCTGCTTTTGCACAGTGCAGTTTGCAATTCTGTTCTTGGGAACAAAATGCAATTTATAAATAGAACTATGACATTTTAATTATTAAATTGGCTTCTTGAACGTATTAAAACCGGCACTCTCATTGTGTATGTTTACCTTTTTTGGTATTAGGTAATACTTGTAATTTATGACTTTCATTTGAGAGTTTTTATATTAAAAAGAATGGGATTTAGCACATGGGAAATCTAATATCTATACAGCAGAACAAGGTCTTTGTTAGCCGAGCTTGGGAAGTGCCCATGCCAGAGTCGACTTGTCTCTGCCAGGACTAATGCTGATTTTGCGAAAGAACTAGAAAAGAGATTTGGGCCTGTCACTTCACATTCCGTGTCTTAATATAGCCACTGAGATATGGATTGCACTTTTGTTCTGCACACAGAGATATTTACAAATTGCAAATGGTTCAAAGACAAATGACAATGTTCAACATGGACATGATTTATGGACCAAGAGGAACACAATATCATTTGTCTGTATAAAATAGAATTACAGAACTCAGTTAATTGCAGAAATGAAAATAGCAGGAATGAAGACACGTATATCCAGGCCTGAACACTGCTCCCGAGGAATAAAATTATTGCTTTAACTACTAGTGTATTTTAGAGATTAATACAAAACATAATCTCTATCTGATTAGGCTGGGTAGAGACAAATAATAGGACATCACCAGGATAGTATGTTGGGTGACAGTTGGCAGCAAACAATTTTTTTAAATGTATAGTATATAAGGAAAGTATGTCTAAGGCAGATTACATTTAAATTGGTGTGTGTATATATATAGATAGATAGATAGATAGATATCTATCATATATATCTATATAGATCTATATAGATATATATCTATATCTATATAGATATCCAATATGTCACTTTTTTCTTTGAAGGTGCTGTAGTGGATGGCACCATGTAGAAAAAAGTAGAAATTGAGTCGCAAGCACATCGTCGCCTTCATCCATTGATAAAGATGACTGTGCTGATGACTCACTTCCTACTTTGGCGCACTGAATGCAACCCACAGAAAGACAATTTAAATTACAACCATGGACATACATAGAGGAAATTTATCAAAGCAATTGCGAGTGTTTGAACTTGCACGGAATATATTTGCACCAGAAATATGATGCTAGTGTAATGTTGCTGATAAATGAGGTTTAATAGACTCCAGGAAAGAAGACTTGTAACTCAAGGCAAAAAGCTTAACTGTCGCATCTTGAAGAAGTGGTGATGCTCCAGTTTCAGACAGGCCACAACAAGTGCAGATAAAAACAGGTGCAAAAAACATGCAACTGAAAAAGTAGTGCAAGCTCTAGTCAAAACACGTTCAAAAAACATTCAGTTGAAAAAGTAATGCAAGCTCAGGTCAAAACAGGGGCACATGTTGAGAGACAGATTTGCACATAAAAAAAATGATCTAAGAGGCTAAGACTGTCGCAATTGCTTTGATAAAACCCCCCCCCCCCAAAAATATTTGATTGCAGAAAAAGGGTGTTTAAGAACTCTGTTGTGTACAGTGCCTGGGTTTCATTTATTATATTATGCAGGAGTTCCAGAGAGCTTCTGCTTACTAGAGCTTTAGCTTCTGCACTGTGTGGATTCAGAATGTATAGGATGCCCTGTAACGGCTGATATCAAAATAATTCACCTAATACCGTTCCTTGATTCACAAAATAAAATGCTTCTCTCAGACATTTAAAACTCTTTCCTAGGTTTACATACTTTGCACATGGGGTTTCCAAGATGGCTTGTTTTCCCGGATTGCTACATTTGAGTAATAAACCAAAAGCAAGTCTGAGATAGTGTGGCCTCCTTAAGGGCCTATTCACACTGGAGAGATGTCGCACCAGTGCAATCGAGTTTGGGGTGCCATTCAAATGAATGGCAACGCACCACCCACACTGTTAACGCATGGTAGGTGCATTGCGCAGTATAGGGCTGATCATTTTACACCTGGCTCTTGTGACAAAAGTCTTTTGCGAGCTGGGTGGTGCTGACAGGGCCATCCATAGTTTGAATTTCGGCAGATTCGGCAGGAGATGTGCAACATTCAAGCGCATATGGCCAGCTTAAGGCTGGTGGAAAGGTTCTGTAGCATATGTCTGTAAAAGTTCTGATTCATCCAGGTCCATGGTATAGCTGAATACTTTTAGCCTTCTGTAACATACTAACAGCCTTTTTAAGGTGACAGCACTACCTTTTGCGTTTAACACTCTACTTTTGCTCAGGAAAAAAAAACATTCTCTCCTGGTCAGTTATTGCAAGGATTTTAGCAAAAAGGAAGGCATGAAGGAAGAAAGTCGGGCGTCCTTTTTTTTAAAGCCATTTCCAAGAATAGCTTTCTCTGGTCTCTTGTAACCTTTGGTGATCTACCCTCCCCAAAGAGATCCATTGCAATGTTAAAGCCTGTGAGACCTGTACTTATTCCTGTAGGTTAAGGGCCCCTTCCCCTGCCAGTCCCAAAGCATCCCTGGACTAATCTGGCTATAGATTTTATTGTGGATCCTTCTTCTTCAAACGGGCACACAGTTACAGTGTATGGGTCATTGTGGATTGCTTCAGTAAAATGACCCACTTCAATCCACTGCCCAAACTTCCATCCTCTCTGATGTTGGCCTCATTTTAGGAATGTTCAAAGGTGACAGGTCGGTTCACAGGATACCATTGTTTCTTCTCAGTCACCACTGATTGTCCGCGGTCAAAGTAGAGCGCATCTTGGACTCTAGGAGGATCAGGAATTTGATCCAGTATCTTGCCCATTGGAAGGGCTTTGGCCCAGTGGAACATTCCTGGGCTCCTGTCGCCTCTGTATTCACGCTCCTGTTATGCAGAGCCAGCATTTGCATTTCCGAGAAGCAGACTGCTTCCCCTCTGCTCCTGCTGACTAAAGGCAGTGTTCCCTTAACAGCATGTTCCTGGGCTGCTGCCTATTCCTTCCCTCTGGCCAGCTGCAGCATTCTATTTGAGCATCACAAGCTTAGGGTCTGGGCTTGTGATAGCGTTGTGCTACCTGGTATCCTACTCATGCTGTTCCTATCCATCTAGCTTCATCTTTGGATTCAAGCTTCAGGCATGTCATGGGCAATTCACAGACCTTGCGTTAGATGCTCCTGATGTTTTCCTTCCAATGACATGCAATGGCTCTTCATTAATCTCTGTTGTAGAATGCAAGCCATGCATGTTTAACAAGTCAAAGTCCACTGACTCTGAGGAGAAATAAAATAACTTCCTAATATTATGAGCATCTGATCTGTTGGGTAGCTGCAAGGGTTGACTTGACTCTTGTTCGTGGGTTCAGTCCTTGAAAACCACTGAAATCAGCAGAATTCAAGATATGAAGGCTTAGAGCATGCTAAAGTGGTTGTAAAGAAAAGAGAGTGGTCAATATAGTTCAAAGTAGAAAAAGCCTTCCCTAGACTCCAGTTTAGGTGAATCTGCTTTCTTGATACCAGTAGAAAACCCCTGTAAGTCCATGATATTTACAATTATATCAAACCATAATGACTCGTATGAGATATTTTTTTAAAACTATACTTGTCCATTTTGAAAACAAACTGGATATCTTGACAAGATAAATAAAACGCTTAAGATGAAGTTGAAATTGTTTGCGTCAGTGCTCACTTGGAATCGTGAAAAAAATGCCTGTTTTTGCTCATAGACAACTATTTTTGGCATTCCATGTCATTTTGACATACTATGCCAGAAGCAAATCGGCATTTCCTATAGGTACATCAATTTTATAACAAGATGTTCATATTTATTCTCCCTCCTATCTGTGTTTGTTGGCTGTTTTTAATCCTTGAGTAATATTGCATCACTGTATTCTGCTTTTTCATGTCATTTCTTCAGTTCTTGTTTCTAAACTTTTATTAAAAAAATAGGAAAAAAAGACACCCAAAGCTTAATAATACCTAGGAGTTCACGCTGTATCTTTTATTTTAAAGGCTGCATCCTTTCAAAATGGATACTTCAGCAGATGCGGGGGAGTTAAAACACCACCTATATTTTTTCCTATATTGCTTAGGGTAGTGGTTCTCAACCTTTCTAGGGCCGGGACCCCTTGGTAACAGGCAGGTACCTAATTCCCCCCACATAGATCCTTAGCATTCAGTTCCTCGGCCAGATCTGCCGTCTCCTGTGTGCACACTGCACAAAGCTCACGTGATGGGCGCTCAGCCTGCTACTGCGCATGCACAGGATTTCTGAATGAGAGCGCTGGGCAGTCTGCGCATGCACAGTAGCAGGCTGAGCGCCGATCACGTGGGCGCTGTACACGGGAGACGTGGGGAGATCTTGGAGAGCGGTGTCTGCCCACTTGGAGAGAGCTGTCCGAGGGACTAGTACGTTACTGAATGCGTTACAGATCTATGTGAGGGGAATTAGGTGCCGGGCCATGTCACCATATTGTGAGATCTGTTTGGCCGGCCTCGATGCCGATTGGCTGGGAAGACGGCTTCCCGGGCCAATTAGCATCCATCCGGCCAAACAGAATGGAGTCGGCTTCCCGGGCAATCAAGAAGCCTTCCTGATTGCCCGGGAAGACGGCTCTTTGCTACCGGAATTGCCGGTATCGGTACTCGCAGTCGATACCGAAAAACCGGTATCGGTGCATCCCTAATACAGTGTATAATGTATTGCTGGGATTTGTAGTCCTCTCTAGCTGATGGTACAGCACAATGTACCAGCAGCTAGAGAGGACTACAAATTCCACTACCCCAGCAATACATTAATGCAGCACCATGTGGGGGGAATGCAGACTTACCTGAGCAGATATGTACGCTGTCAGAATATAAAAAAAAAAAAGAAAACACCATAGGAATGCATAGCTAGATTCCTATTGGCTATTTCACTTTGCAATAGCCAACAGCAAACTAGCTATTGCGCCCGCCCTTCTGCTGTCAATCATTAGAACTGGACCGTTGGGAGAATTTCAGGTCCCCCTCTGGTGATTGGCAGCAGCAGAGGGCGGGCGCAATAGCTAGTTTGCTGTTGGCTATTGCAAAGTGAAATAGCCAATAGGAATCTAGCTATGTGTTCCTATGGGTTTATTATTATTTTTCACATTATTTTTCTGACTGATGACGGCCTGCGGCCCGATGTCAGTAAAGAAAAAAACAGCAGAGAAAGGTTTACTGTGCTCAATCGAGCAGGCCACCCCACCCCCCCGACGGGGTCGCGACCCACGCGTTGAGAACCGCTGGCTTAGGGACTCTTTTAGTGACCTCCCAGTCTGTTTTATTTTTGGGTCTACGCACCTGACACAGCCATAACACGAACATCCCACTCTGTCCCTATTGAATTGCAATGTATTTGATATTTTCTATAGGAGGCACCCTAGATGACCAGATACACCCAAAACACCAAGATGCGTAAGAACGTAACCAGAAACTGTGGCAAGAGATCTCACAGATGTAGTCCTTGAGAGAGACAAACATGCCCACCAGTGTATTCGTGTAACTGGTGTCACTTCTCGGTGGCTGTCCCTTTATTTGTTTCCCGGGTCCACAAAACATAAGGCTGGTTTTCACACCTATGCATTGGGGTAACATGCAGCACTAATTAAACGGCACCCCAACAACCGACTACAGTGGGTGGCAAAGAATCCCTGCTGTAGCACACCAGGACTCCCAATGGCATGTTTTTTCTTCCAATGCCGTGTGTTGGCAACCCATTCTAAATGAATCAGCTACTTTAACCCAACAGAGCAGAAAGATGGTAAACCTTAAGGGAACCTTTTATATACTGGCTTGTTCTTGAAGGTACTATTTCTAAAGCTGTCATCCTTACCCTTGTATCAATACTTTGTGAGTCACTAACCTTGGAACAGGTATGCAAACCAAAAAAACCCTGAATTTCTTTATCTAGAAATTCTTCCACTGGGGGTGAGTAGACAAAACTGCTTACATACCTCCAGCAGCTTTCAACATTTCCCTTTCGCAGCTGAATCTCAGGCTTCAGGAAATGCCGAACATTGCCTGCCCCTTCCTACCTTCTGCACATTCCTATTGACTAGCCGTGCTGCCCATATTAGAGACGGGCCAGTGGGAATGTGTGGTGGCAGGGCTTAGCTGCAAACTCTGATATTACCCATCTTTGCCTTTTAGGATGACAGGATGGTTTGGGCAGCTACTGCAGCTATGTGTGGGCAGCTCACACCTGCAGCAATTTCCTACATTCTAACCAGTGACAAAGACTTTAAGTATAAAAGCAAGGATGAGGATGACAATGCCAGACATGTATCTTCAGTAAAAAGTTAACACTTGTAGCTCCCACATTTTTACCATGGCATGTTCCCTTTAAACTCCAAGATGTTTCTAATTCATGGAAATGTGCATATTTGATTCGGTCAATTGATTTTACAAGAATAAAAGGCTGCATCTTCCTTTTACCAATGACTCATAACTGCTGCTGGATGTCATAGCAACTTTTGTCATGTTCAGTGGCTAGAGAAGAATAAACAGATTTTTTTAGTTCCAGGTATTGTTTATAGGCATGACCTTAGCAGTATATTTTGTACTTGTTCTTTTGCTCTTCTAAAAGCTAATCTGTAATAAGGATAAAGTATTAAAGCAGAACAAACTGTCTATCTGAGCAACCTGACAACCCCAGAGCCATTTTTAGACCGTTATCTTCCTGTAATATGTGGTCATATTTTAAAAAAAATGGTGTATATATTGAATATTTTATCTGCAGTAGATGACCATTTTAAGGATGATGATGGAAAAAAAGTCTTGCTGAACTGGTGCTTAAGTGAATGTAGTCACTGCACTTTTAAAATAGATCACGATGCTCAAATGACGTGGGAATGAGTCCACCAGCTTGGGTTCATTATGAGATGATTCCTCTTACTCTGAGTTATGACGAAGGTTGCACAGGCTGAATTTCTTTAGTGATCTTGTCATGTTTGGATTTATATGCCTTTTTATACTAATAAGCTTTACCTCTTTAGACTTGTCATAGAATGGTCTATCATGCCTAATGAAGCTGTATTTCTCACGCAGAAAGGATCAGCCTTTATGTTTTAAAAGTGTAAGTGTTGCTTTAGTACAAATGTCAGCAACTAGCACTTTCAGGACTCCACTATTAGCTGAAGGTTTGACTAGCTGAGTTAGAATGGTCATTCTTCAGCTTTCCTCCATAGAAATCACCTGCTATGAATGACCATACAATGTACCTGCATTTCACTTCTAAGTAGAACTATGGCCTCCCATAAAAACATATGTGCTTCAGCACTTCATTATAAGCGCATCAGCACTTACTGTATCCTGGGTTTGCCTGCAAAGTCCAACAAATACCTGTTGAGTCCACCAGTGAAGTCCAGGTAATGCAGCATCCTGTGACAGTATCATGCAACCTCCCTGTATATTTTTATTTCTGTAACGCACAGGTAATCAAAACAGTGATTTAAAGTTTATGAACATTAAAAAAGTCCAACGAATATCTTAACAAAAAGAGTGATAATCGTATTAGGACTGAATTTACAAACAAGTTAAGTCATATCTACTTTACATTCAAGTATGGTAAATGTACCTGGTGATGTTATTGTGTGAATTGCCCAGTAATGTATGGTCAGCATTGTCTCCTTGTATTCACCCCATGCAGTATCCAATATTGGTGAAAGTATTCTCACAATGGCATTTTGGGTGATTTAAAGATCTGTCATGAGATGGACATCCATGCCTTATGGAGTGATGCCGCAAAAGGCAGATGTGATTGCTTTCTATTCATTATGAATCGGCTTTAGTTTTTCAAAACAGCTGGGTACTATTGTTTTAAAAAAAAAAAACCCCCACTGTTTTCTAGTACTTGTACTACTCGGATTCTTGAATCTTCTTCTACAATTTATAAATATCTTGGGGAACCTTAATCGTGCTTAACTCCAGACAGGTATAAAAGACGCAAACGAATGCAGCGCTGTATTTATTGTTTTTTTTCAAGACCAAGTACAAGTATTTGCCCTCAGGTACTTGCTGATACCAATTACCAATACTCTTTCTTAAAGGGACATGATATTTTTTCGAAAACAATACAGACTGATGATTTTCGGGCAGTTTGTTTATAATTCTGAAGAACAGTAACTCAATCCATGATTATGCATCAATGGAGAATGGCAACCAGCAATAGAGGACTATAGATTCAATCAATCCATAATTATGCAACAATGGAGAATGGCAACCGGCAATAGAGGACTATACTGTAGATCCCATCAATCCATGATTATGCAGCAATGGAGAATGACAACCAGCAATCATGGATTGCTGAGATTTGTAGTCATCTATAGCCGGTTCCCATTCTCGATTTCTGTATAATCATTGATCCCATCAATCCATGATTATACAGCAATTATACAGGGCTGTGTGTGGTCCCACCAAGGCTACGTTTGGTTCTCTCCAGGGCTGCGTTTGGGCTTCACCTAGGCCGCATGTGGGTGCCAGTCTCTGCAGGTTGGTATCTGGCTCTCAGGGTGGTGCGGGTGGGTCCCGAGCTCCAGGGCAGTACGGTGGTGTGGAGCTGTCCTTTTCTGTGCTGGTCTCTGCGGGCGCCAGAAAGGAGGATGCGGAGATGTGGGGCCGGACACGCACTGTCAAAGACAGCTGCCTGAGGTCCCCAGCAAGCGCGAGAATTCAGGCAACCTAATTTTCATTAAAAATTTAAAGGGTCTCATATATATAT
>NW_017306501.1:1259730-1264070 GCF_000935625.1 Nanorana parkeri
TATATATATATAATCTCTATATCGCAAGACTTGCTGATTTTTAAACTATCATTATGCAAATCTCAGAAAAAAGGTTTAGATCTTCCTTTTACACACAGAAAAAAAAACCCCATTTTGTAACATATTACCTGCAAAAGGAAGCCTTCTGTGCTCCCCCCCCATATGTATGATATATGTATCATACATATATTTGGAATGTTGGAATCCTGAGTTATTGCTAAATCAATGGTTCCATAGCTGGAAAAAAAAAATTGGATTGTCCATAGGGGATAATTTAGCCATTATGCCGTGAAGTGGTTTATTACCTAGCATGTGAAGAGTTTTATATGAGTGCATGGTTATTGCACCAAATTAGTCTTGCCTATCATACAGCCTTGACTGAGGACCTCATCTAGTCAATTGCCCCACAGATATTGCTTCTAGGATTGCTCTGATTTAAAAAGGGTTTCCCAAATCGAAGAGCACTAACCGTGACTTCCAGAATAAAATAATTATTTGTTTGTTTTATTCTTTAGAGCTGTGATTCTAAATATCTTCTTTTTTACACAGCACATCACATGCACATTGTGGTGTGAACAGGGCACAGAGAAAACAATTGTTGTTGTTCAGTTGCTGAAACACACCAGTCACCGCTTATGGTGTGAATGAGACAGGAGTAGAAACGCCTATCCCTGCCAGCATAGTGCAGAGAAGAATCCTTGCTCTGTGTGGAAGCAGTGGCCTCTTTGCAGACTTTTTGTACAACTTTTAGTTTTACTGCCCCTGGAATATACAGTATTTAGCTGATTATTTAACTGGACTTTAAAGTAGACACAAACCCTAAAGTCAGGTTTTTTTAAAACCCAATTCTGGGCTCAGTCCCCAGTCACCTCGCCACTACCCCAATGCAAGGCTTCAACAGTAGCTTTACAAGGTTTTACAGTTTTTACTTAATTTTATTCTCTATGTACCTTCTCTAAAAGGCTTTAGGCCTTTTCCCGGCGGTAGGAAGTCCTCTGATGCAGAGACATGACGACGTCAGCATTACTGTCAGCGTCATTACATTACCTGGTGTTTTTAACACCTAGGCTCACACCTAGGCGTATTGAATCTGCGCGTTTGTCATCGCACGTTTTACCGCGATTTGCGGTAAAGAAACGCACGACACGCCCGTTTCCGAGGGCTACTTGGCTGTATCCCAATGGAAACGCGAGACCAAAACGCCCCAAAGAAGTACATGTACTTCTTTGGGCATAGGCCGTTTTGTATCGCGTTCGGACGGGTGTAAATACGGCAAGGTGTGAACCAGACCCATTGAATACAATGGGATTTAGATGTTTGAGCGTTTTGTAGAGTGTTCATCTTACATGAGTATCGGCCAACGGTGAAGTGCGAGGACCGCAGAGGCTCTTACAGCGTCTGCCGCGGCGTACAGTAAACTTGGTCCGGTCCGGCCACCGCCCCCACTTGGTACGGTCCGGGATGGCTCACCCCCCGCCCCCTGTTCAGTTGGTACCTTCCTGTGCAGGAAAGGTTTTTTGGGGGCGGAGCTTGGGGAACGAGCACTGAGAGCGAGGCGGGAGAGGAGCAGAGCTGAGCTGCTGGTCCTGGACTGCACTGAAGTGGAAAGGTAAGCAGACGTCTGGGGGAACAGCAGCAGTGTGGTGTCAGACTCTGGGGTGGGTGGCTGATGCTGGGGTGGGGGCCCACTGGGGAGATGGGCATTGGCAGAGGACAGCAGCAAGCAACTGGTGCCCAAGGCTCATAGGGGCCCGATGCTGGGGTCCAGCATTGGTCCCCTATTCAGCCATGGGCACCAGCTGCTTGGTGGGGGCCCACTGGGTGGAGTGTTTGCAGAGGACAGTATCAGCAAGCAGCTGGTGCCCAGGGCTGAGAGGGGCCTGAAGCTGGGGCCCAGTATTGGGCCCCTATTTAGGCCTTGTTCACACCAAAAGCGTGTGCGTTCCAGAGCGGTAGCTGCTGGAACGTACTACGATCGCTAAGAAACCTCCCTGCGTTTTGGGGCGGGAGGGGGAGTAGCGGTGCATTGAATTCAATGGCACCGCTTCCACACACCCCCGCCCGCAGTGCGATCGAACGTGTGGCAAGACTTTGCCAGCGTTGCGTTCCACTGCAAATGGAAAAAATAGGGCTTGCTTTATTTTTTGCATTTGCATCGATCGCACTGCGGGCGGGGTGTGTGGAAGCGGTACCATTCAATTGCACAGCTGCTCCAGTTTTTGTCTGTTTTCAGTTTTGATAAATTCCCCCAGAGTGTTTTTTGATGGTTTTAGTTTGAAATGTACCTTGGTGTCCTTCACTAAGGGCTGTACTTGGGAAAATGTCCGTCACAGCCTTGGCCCATGCCTATCCCTGGCGAGGAGGCGGCCGGGCCCCCGCAGCAGCAGCGGCGGAGGCCTGGCCCTAGCAGCGCAGGGCCCCAGCAGTGCAGCTTCGAGACAAGCTGGGGCCCCATCAGTGAAGCTGCTCGTCTGAAGGCGGACTGGCGGAAGTGGCGACACATAAGTGACGTCACTTCCGGTCAGTCTGGGGGGCGGAGAGGCGGCATGGTGTGCAGGTACGAGGAGCTGGGAGGAAGGGGGATGCAGCCCTGACCAGCCCACCTGAGACCCTTTCAGAGCCCACCATAGACAGTCTCAGATGGGCTGTGCAGCATCTACGGTGGGCTCTGAAGGGTCACTCTCAGGTGGGTCCTGCATTCAGCGCATCATCGCAAAGCCCTGCGTCCAGCGCGTCGTCACTCAGCCCTGCGTCCAGCTCGTCGTCACTCAGCCCTGCGTCCAGCGTGTTGTCACTCAGCCCTGCATCCAGCGGGTCACTCAGCGCCCTTTCCAGCTGGTCACTAATCCCAGAGTCCATTGCGTCACTAAGGTTTAGTTCACACCATAAGCAGTGCGTTCCGGTCCGATTCTGGCCGGAACGCACTGCCCACATTGCGGCCGGCTCACTTATTTGCTGGGCTGAAGGGGGCATGGTGGGCCATTGAAGTAAATGGCACCGTAGCCACGCCCTCCGGCCGCAATGCGATCGCCCGCAAGGGATCGCAAGGCACATTGTGCCTGCAGTGCATTCGGGTGCGATCAAAATAGTGACTTTTGTATTGCCCCGCCCCCGAATGCACTGCCGGTACAATGTGCCTTGTGATCCCGTGCGGGTGATCGCATTGCAGCCAGAGGGTGTGGCTACGGTGCCATTCACTTCAATGGCCCACCACTCCTCCTCCAGCCCGGGAAAAAAGTGAGCCAGCCGCAATGCGGGCAGTGCGTTCTGGCCATAATCGGACCGGAGCACACTGCTTATGGTGTGAACTAACCCTAAGCCCTGTGTCCAGTATACATGTGCGATTCGTTTTGGAAAAATTAGTTTTCCGGACGAAATTCGTTAGCGGTCGTCTGTACGCATTTTCATTTGTGGACGCATTTTCATTGCAGCAAAGTGACAAAAAAATGTTACTGTCACTTTGCTGCAATGAAACGAACGATACGAACATGAAACGGAAATTAACATTCGTACAGACCACCGCTAACGAATTTCGTCCGAATCCCGCAAAACGAAATAACGCAAAATCCCAATCAAAACAAGATGAAACTAAACAATTTTTTTGCCGGTGCACATGTCTAGTGTCCAGTGGGTCACGAAGCCCTGCGTCCAGCAGGTAATGTAACTGTGGAGGGGACGACACATTAGAGTGTAAGCTCCTGTGTACAGAGACTGATGGGACCGAGGCTACAACAACTGTCGGTGCTGCAAAATCGATGCTGGAAAATGTTGTCAACATTTTCCATCATCGATTAGTCGGCTTTCGATTAGTTGCCCCTGTTTTGCGGCTCCACGCGCACCGCACGCTTCACGCCACACGCCGGTGCCATTCTGCATTGTGCTGTATAATGTGTTATTACTGGGATTTGTAGTACTCTATAGCTGGTGGCATTCTGCAGTGAGCTGTATAATGATTATACGGCGAAATGCAGTATACCACCAGCTATATAGGAATACAACAAATGCCAGCTATAGTACAACATTATACCATAATGTACTATTGCTGGGATTTGTAGTCCTCTATAGCTACTGGTATTCTGCATTGCGCTGTATATAATGTATTATTTCTGGGATTTGTAGTCCACTATAGCCAGTGCCATTCTGCATTGATTGCTGTATAATTGTACAGCGCTGCGGTATATGTCAGAGCTATATACATGTATAATCATAGTGTGTGTGATTGTGGGGGGACTTTAGAGTGTAAGCACCTCTGTACAGAGACTGATGTGACTGGCTCAGTGTTCTCTGTACAGCATTGCGGTGTATATATATGTATAATAATAACAGTGTGACTGGCTCAG
>NW_017306501.1:1268960-1272360 GCF_000935625.1 Nanorana parkeri
AGCGGCGGAGGCCTGGCCCTAGCAGCGCAGGGCCCCAGCATTGCCGCTTCGAGACAAGCTGGGGCCCCATCAGTGAAGCTGCTCGTCTGAAGGCGGACTGGCGGAAGTGGCGACACATAAGTGACGTCACTTCCGGTCAGTCTGGGGGGCGGAGAGGCGGCATGGTGTGCAGGTACGAGGAGCTGGGAGGAAGGGGGATGCAGCCCTGACCAGCCCACCTGAGACCCTTTCAGAGCCCACCATAGACAGTCTCAGATGGGCTGTGCAGCATCTACGGTGGGCTCTGAAGGGTCACTCTCAGGTGGGTCCTGCATTCAGCGCATCATCGCAAAGCCCTGCGTCCAGCGCGTCGTCACTCAGCCCTGCGTCCAGCTCGTCGTCACTCAGCCCTGCGTCCAGCGTGTTGTCACTCAGCCCTGCATCCAGCGGGTCACTCAGCGCCCTTTCCAGCTGGTCACTAATCCCAGAGTCCATTGCGTCACTAAGGTTTAGTTCACACCATAAGCAGTGCGTTCCGGTCCGATTCTGGCCGGAACGCACTGCCCACATTGCGGCCGGCTCACTTATTTGCTGGGCTGAAGGGGGCATGGTGGGCCATTGAAGTAAATGGCACCGTAGCCACGCCCTCCGGCCGCAATGCGATCGCCCGCAAGGGATCGCAAGGCACATTGTGCCTGCAGTGCATTCGGGTGCGATCAAAATAGTGCTTGCAGCATTTGTATTGCACCGCACCCGAATGCACTGCCGGTACAATGTGCCTTGTGATCCCGTGCGGGTGATCGCATTGCAGCCAGAGGGTGTGGCTACGGTGCCATTCACTTCAATGGCCCACCACTCCTCCTCCAGCCCGGGAAAAAAGTGAGCCAGCCGCAATGCGGGCAGTGCGTTCTGGCCATAATCGGACCGGAGCACACTGCTTATGGTGTGAACTAACCCTAAGCCCTGTGTCCAGTATACATGTGCGATTCGTTTTGGAAAAATTAGTTTTCCGGACGAAATTCGTTAGCGGTCGTCTGTACGCATTTTCATTTGTGGACGCATTTTCATTGCAGCAAAGTGACAACAAAATGTTACTGTCACTTTGCTGCAATGAAACGAACGATACGAACATGAAACGGAAATTAACATTCGTACAGACCACCGCTAACGAATTTCGTCCGAATCCCGCAAAACGAAATAACGCAAAATCCCAATCAAAACAAGATGAAACTAAACAATTTTTTTGCCGGTGCACATGTCTAGTGTCCAGTGGGTCACGAAGCCCTGCGTCCAGCAGGTAATGTAACTGTGGAGGGGACGACACATTAGAGTGTAAGCTCCTGTGTACAGAGACTGATGGGACCGAGGCTACAACAACTGTCGGTGCTGCAAAATCGATGCTGGAAAATGTTGTCAACATTTTCCATCATCGATTAGTCGGCTTTCGATTAGTTGCCCCTGTTTTGCGGCTCCACGCGCACCGCACGCTTCACGCCACACGCCGGTGCCATTCTGCATTGTGCTGTATAATGTGTTATTACTGGGATTTGTAGTACTCTATAGCTGGTGGCATTCTGCAGTGAGCTGTATAATGATTATACGGCGAAATGCAGTATACCACCAGCTATATAGGAATACAACAAATGCCAGCTATAGTACAACATTATACCATAATGTACTATTGCTGGGATTTGTAGTCCTCTATAGCTACTGGTATTCTGCATTGCGCTGTATATAATGTATTATTTCTGGGATTTGTAGTCCACTATAGCCAGTGCCATTCTGCATTGATTGCTGTATAATTGTACAGCGCTGCGGTATATGTCAGAGCTATATACATGTATAATCATAGTGTGTGTGATTGTGGGGGGACTTTAGAGTGTAAAATTATCCCAAATTGCACCTCCAGACACAGTTTCTAAAAAAACTATTTTTTTAAATACATTCCTTTTCCATTTTCTCAAGGGCCACCAAACCAAACATATAGCTTCTCGCCTTATAGATAAGAGATAAGATTAGTTCTAGCCGCCATAAGTATGCATATAAAATTTGTATATCTTGACAAGTACCTCCTTCAGATGATTCATACTTGAGTATTGTACAGTGAGCTGCTGAATGTTTTATACTGCCAGCTGCAGTGTATAGGTGCCCATAGTCATGGGAAGATGATTGCCCAATCTAACCAAGTCAATACGTCTATGTGTTGAAGCAGACCAGTTGGATTTTCCCAGATAACTGCTAAAGGTTTTCTAAGAGTGCAATACTGACCTGCAGTTGAATTGAGCCCCTGTATTTGATTATCATCCTATGTATATGGCCAGCTAATTATTGTAGTGAATGTCTGTGGGGTTCCTAAACTGGAGAGAACAGTAAAGATCAAATTGCTAATAATATATGGCTCTACATATTATACGGTGTCTGTACTGTATACCAGCACTTTGGATGCACAGTTAGACAAACGGCCTAAAGGAATGGTTTAATTACTCCATAGATCCTTTATACATAGTTACATAGTATTTGAGGTTGAATAAAGACATAGGTCCATCAAGTTCAACCTTTGCGTGTGTGTGTGTGTGTGTGTGTGTGCGCGTGCGATTCCCTGTGTAACCTAGTTTTTAAGAGTACTTGTACCCCTGTATGTTACGGTCTCTGAAGAAGGTATCTAAATGCTTTTTGAAAGATTCAGTACTCTCTGCTGATACCACTGCTTGTGGCAGAGAGTTCCAAAATGTAACTGAATAAAAGCCCCTACGCCCTTTGTGGTTAAATATTTTCTCCTACAATTTTAGGTGGTGGCCTCTAGTCTTTGTTATGGAGTTTATCGTAAACAGTTTATTCCTGATGTTGCTATCACCACTAAACATTTTGTACATAAAAATCATGTCCCCTCTTAATTACCTCACTTCTAGCGTGAACAGGTTTAAATTTATTAACCTTGTCTCACAGCTTTGGTCCCCCAGCCACTCAATTAGCTTTGTTGCCCTTCTCTGGACTCTCTCTAGCTCCATTATAAAATGTTTTATATTAAGCCATAGATTGGTAATTGAAGAAAAAAATAATTTGGATGAATTTTGGAGGACACTGCATGGAGTATTCCATCACTAACATGGAAAGTATACTCACGAGTGATATTAGGCTTGTAGACTCTCTGCTTGTCACAGTCTTTGCTTTTAATTACTATAGTATATCTCCTTTATGAATCCCTTCAAGCTCTTTCTAATATCCTGTAAGATTGATGGTGTAAACGATAACTTTGAGCTATATTAAAGGGCACAGGCCAGGCACTGGAATTAATAATTGTATCATATTTACTCTTTGTCCATCCAAAAATGATGTGTGTGTGTGTGTGTGTGTGTGTGTGTGTGTGTGTGTGTGTGTGTGTGTATAGCAAAAGGAGAGCACAAGACATCAGAGAAAAAGA
>NW_017306501.1:1273744-1305811 GCF_000935625.1 Nanorana parkeri
GTGTGTGTATAGTCAAAGCAGAGCACAAGACATCAGAGTAAAAGACACAGGGTGGCAATTTATCAAAACTGGAGCAGGCAGAATCTGAAGCAGCTGCCCATGGCAACCAATCAGCATCTCTCATTTTCAAAGCTTAACTGAAGAGAGAAGCTGATTGGTTGCCATGGGCTGTTTGCTCCAATTTTGATGAATTCCCCTCATAGTTCAGTAGAGGAATCCCTGGAACATGCATTGAAAATGTTCACTTGTAAAATTCAATTGTGAAAGTAAAATTCAACCTTAAATTTGGTTGCATGCTTTTGCTGTAAAGAAAATTGCCGGCTGGGAGGATGAACTTCTGATTTAATCATGACACAGTACAGGGAGGCTCCATACTATCGGTTAACCTCCAGGCACAGGGGCAAAGATGTACAGCAGGGGTAACAAAATGCCATCCCTCCAACTGTGATGAAACTGCAAATCCCAACATGCATCCTCCTCTTGAAGTCAATAAGCCTGTGGCTTTTGAAATCTTTATCCTGCTGGGATCTTGAATCAACCATGGAAGTGTCTCTGACAGTTATTTGCAGTGCCACTCCTACAGTCTAATGGAACTTCTCCCAGAACAGCACCAAGGTTTCATGCCTAATATACAGTATTGTGAATGTTGGATGCAGAGCTATAATGTAAAATGTAAGTCATGTAGAGTAATAAAAGGAATGCAAAATCGTTCAGGGAAAAATTTTAAGAGCGCATACATTTAGTTTAGGAACAACACTTCTTAGCGACAACATGCCTAAATATATCCAAGGTCCAGTATTAAAGTGGACCTTCACCACCTTCCATTCAAAATCGCATTAGCATTCACATCTGCATGCTGATAGGAAATCCTTACATTCATTAGTTCAACAAACATTTTTTTTTTCTCTTTTACTTATAATTATTGTTTTTCCACTTCCTGGTCCTCTTTAGGGCCTGGCATTAGTAATGTTCCTAAGAGTTACATTCTGGGAAGGTTACATCAACAGTGCATTGCTGGGAAATCTTATCTGTAAACTGCAAAGTCTAACGAGGTCCCAGGGAAAGTCCTTTTTCTCCGAGATGATGTGCATGGTCACATGTCCTAGTCACACGTGCGAGGGTTCCAGGAAGTAAGGGAGACGGATTAATTTGCCCTTAGAAAAAAATGGCCACTTTGAGAATAATGAGCATGAAAAGAAAAATAAGGTATGCAAAGAATACAAAGCCTGCAATTATCTATACGTATCTATTTGCAGATTGTCATTACTAAACATTTCTAAAGGTGTATTTGTTGTCATTTTAAAGATATGGGTAAAGTTCCTCTTTAAGGTTTCGCGAATAAACTTATTTTGAGAAAACCTGTACCTTTTAATACATCTGTCTCTGAATGACAACCCCCCCTTCCCCAAGTGCAGCCTGTTGTGAAAAATATAAACCTTCCTCCTAATTGCAGCAATATTTACTGTGTGGCACCATGGCAGTCGATCCTCTGGTGGGTTCTGCTAGCTAAGTGGATCAGCTGCAGTGTGCACATGGCAATTGGTGGTATAGTGCTTGAAAATATTATGGCTTGAGCGGCAGAAGGGGAGCATTGCCTTGTACTGATTAAATGACAGTTGTTCTTTTACCTGTTATTTGTCAGCATTATGCCAATGAGCGTAGACATACTGCCATTGGTGGGATCCACCTTTTTTTTACCTATTCACATTATACCAAGAACACAGACATATTTTGGTGGCATAGTGTGAGTGTGTCTGCCTATCTGTACACATTCGGACGCTGCCACCAAAGGCTATATATATATTACTTGTTTTCTTCACTTCTGTTGACTTTCTTTGATATTCTGATGTGCATATTAGTAAATGTTGCATTGGTGGCAGTGCTTTGATTGTGCAGCGGCTGATTGAATGCTTTTAAATGTAGATTTGTGGTTCTATTAGGCACAGTATAAATTACAGTATTTTGAATCTATTCTATTTATCAAAATGTGTTCATTTTTATGTAATTGTATAATTTATATTTCTATACAATAAATACATTTTATTTGTATTTATATCTTGTAAATCTCTTGTAACTAAGCAGTCTCTCCTAATGAGCTTGTAACATATCAGCAGCTCCCAGCGATCTATTATGTGGGCAGACTTTTGTAACGTACAAAATGTAATACAGTTTCCTGGAACATATACAAGGTATTTTTCTGTGCTAGTATGCCACATGTGTATTATGTAAAAGCTTCAAGCACTCAAATGAACCCACAGTTCACCTAAATAAAACTCATATAAATATAACTTAGATTCGTGCTAAAAGTAAAAAAGAAACCTATCAATACTATGGAAACACCTCTAGTGGTTCAATATGCGTATCAACAAAGACAGCTTAACTATAATTATTCTTTCTGCAAAAAATGTAATAAAAGGTATCTCTGTGCGTCTTGTCATAAATTCTAAACTCCCTCCTGTCCCTTTCACACAGACGCCTTCAGTTCTGATCAGCAGTGGATCAGTGCACAGGTCCCCTGCTGATCGGAGCAGTTCGGAATGATGTCACATCCGTGTCTGTCCACTTGTTTCCTCCATCACAAATGAAATTACCAGACACATGTTGATCTATTGAGAGCCGGTTGCAAATTGACGCGTCTGTTTATATCAGATTACCTCTGATCTGCCATGATCAGGTCCACCAAAATATTTTTCCAGACCTGGCCGGAGTCGGAGGGGGTAATCGGATGTAAACACGAACACTGGGCTTCTGATCAGATCTGTGTAAAAAATCGACGGGTGGACCTGATCAGAATGCCCATGTGAAAGGGCTTCAACTGTTATTTGTTGTTCAAACACATGTAACAAAAGTAATCAGTGTGTTTCTTAAACAAAAATCTCTGGAAATCTTAATCCTTCTTACAGAGGGCTCATAATGCTAATATAAACATAAAATGTGACAAATCCAGTGCTCAAATACTAGAAACAAATCCTTTTTTTGGATAGGATACACGTTATCTAAACTTCTAGATACTCCCTATAAAAAAGCAAATCTTTTTGGAGTTCAGGTCCAGTCAGACACGGTGCAGAACATGTTTTTTTATGTACATACAATATATTGCCTTTTATCTGTTTTAAGCAGATGAGTTATTGAAGGATTTCATTCTGTATTTTCAGTCCTTGAGTTCCAGATCTGTGCAGTGATCAGTGAAAGAGCATCTAGGAAAATAATTGAATAACGAATAGAAACTGAATGAAACTTCATTCCTTGTTTAAGTGAACTATGATGCTAATAAATGCTAATTACAGGAGGATTAAAACTGCAGTGAAACAGCGTGTGTGTGTGTTTTTACAGGTTTTATGAGCACACTTCCATTTTCACATGGGGGACTTTACAGTGAATGCTTACAGGGTTTCTTCTCAGATATGTGACCTTATTAGTATGCTATTACTATTTAACATACATTAGTAAATATCACCACTAAATGCACTGGTATAATTTCCTTCTGGGAAAGTTTTTTGATTTAATGCTTTTCTGCATTTTCTAATTTTGTATTCCTTTTTTTTCCCCCCAGCATCAAAATGGTTCTGATGTGGACCAGCGGAGACACATTTAAGACTGCATACTTCGTTTTGAATCAAGCTCCTTTTCAATTTACCATCTGTGGCCTCCTGCAGGTCATTGTAGATATAACAATCTTGCTGCAGGTGTACATTTACAGCACATATCCTCAGAAGGCGGTATCGCACATAACACATGCAACCAGTGCCAAAGCTCTATGATGTGGAGAACATGTACTGTGTAATCGTGTGCTTCCCAGTCCTAGAACTACTTCTGCACCACTGCATATGTATAATGCATGTACCCAAAACACACGTTGGGGCAAATATCTAAAAACGGGAGTAATGATATCTGGAGAATAATGAAGCTCACTTGTCCATTGACATCAATCCAGTTCCAACTTTGTTGCTGTGAGAAAAGAAAGAAGAAATTCTATTGGTTATGTGCAATTCTTCCACTTTTTCTAAATTTCCGTGCTTTATTTCATACAATGGCTCCATGTAGGTCTGTTAAAAAAAATGTTCAGTATACCTTAGCAACCAATCAGAATAAATTGGACTGCAGTAAATCTGATTGGTTGCTGTGAATGACCAAACTGCAGAGTATCTTTGCCCTTTGCATGGCCTTATAAATAAGCGTGCTCACAATTTTACCTTTCAGTGCTTTGTGATGTTCTAAGGGGCTTATTGATAATGGTTTGAAATGGGCAGTGGCCTCTTTTTTTATCTTTTTTCTTTTTAAATCTATTTCATAGTTTGGTCTGTCCAGGTTGCTATGGTCATTCCTTTTTTTTTAAATAAAATTTGCCAAATTGACATTGAGGAAAAAAAAACTTGGCACTTTTGTTCTAAGCTTTTAATGGTCATGTTCTGATTTTTATAACTTCTTGGCGTGTTTGCTGCTTTTACAAATGCCTAAGAAAATTATGTCAAAGACGGAAAACAAACCAAGAAGATGAAAACTGACAAAGTTTCCAAATTCGTTATACACAGGCTCCTCATTCTCTGTAAATTGTAATATTTTGTCAGCTCTTTTTTTGAAGGAAATTGTTAACCTGACCTGCAGGTTTTTTTTTTTTTTTGAGGTTTTGGATTGCAAAAACATATTCTCAATGTGTGCCTGCTTTGTGCATTGATATAAATATTCCTACACACACCACATTTGCATTGGTACAAATCCGAGTCAATCCGATCCACGTAGTAAGTCCGATATCACATTATGTTGTCAGTGTTAACCTGCCAGATTGCAATCCACTTTCTCCTTTTCCAGGTAATTGCTGTGCGAGAAGCCTGGAACATTGTGCTATGCAATGTGTATTACATGGGTGGAGCTTTAGGCTCTTTCCTTTGCATTGTTCATGACTGATGGGGCTTTAGCCTCTGTGAATTATTCTTAGGGCCTTGTCTTGCATTTAGTATGTTTGATGCCAAATCAAAGTTTTAAAGCTACATTCCTAGGTAGGGAGATCTCTCATTTGTCCATTCCATATTATCTTCTATCAAATGTACTTTTCTTTGAACTGAAATCATAATTTAAAACATTGTCCTCTTAAAGACTTGGAGAGTTCTCAGCCTTAATTTATGCTGTGTGATTAAATCCCATTTTGTCTGAACCTTGGTGTATTGATGGGAATTGCTTGGATTTTAGCCTGTATTATTGCCATTATATAGACAAAGGTTACATCCAGTGTATACTTAAAATCCACCCAAAGTACGCTTTTAGAACTGGATCATGGAAGATTACAGAACTTTGTCGTGTACATTTTACTTGTATAAAGAGCTCTGTTATTAGGATCTACTGTAGTACTGGTTCCCATTGACTGTAGAAGGGGAAGAGTAGGTGGTGGAAGAGACATGAAGTCTATTGCAGCTCAGCTGTAGACGTTAGTACACATTTTCACACCTACACAGGTTATGTGTCAAGGGAGGTTGCAAACCTCTAAGATTTCTCGAATTAAAGACAATCTGGGTTGGGGAATTCACTAGGTTCAGGTTTTGCCTCTGCTTCCAGACTTGTAGCTGTGGTATAATGGGCTGCACTACTGCTACTTACTTTTCAATAAAACTTTATTGTTCACTGATCAACAACATCCTGTTGTAAACCGGCTACTTCACTGACACATTTCGCCCTCATGCAGCGCTTGGTAAACTCCCCATGGGGGCGAAACACAGGGAAGAACCTTTGTCCAGAGGGATGTTGCTCAGTGGACAAAAAGATTTGTTGACAACTAAGTGACAGTTGTGTGGCCTGTTTTGGCATATTCAGCTGACCGTAGATAAATATGCCCAATGTGAATTGCTAAATATAACAATTTTTTTAACTTCTAATTTAAAAAGAACACTTCAGTTCCTAAAATTGAAAAAGACAAAAATATCTGGTTTTGCTCATAGTTTACACAGAGCCAAATCTTGACCTGACGTCACTGGATTCAGCCAAAGGTTTCCCTAGTTATGCTCCCCCAAAGTCAATATGTTATTTTTACATGGAATCCGTTAAACTTAGCCATATTGTATGCAATAAACTGTTCAAACAAGAGAAATGTCTTCTCATTCTTAAATCTTTACCTCTTACCCTCCTAAACCACAGTACGTTAGTACGTTCGCTGTTTTTGCTGCTTGCTCACAGATCGGAGATGATACCATTACCTCATTAGATATTTATAAAAGTTGTTTTCTCTCATACATGCAGCTCACTTTTATCACCGATGGGTACAAAGAAATGTCATATATAATGTATAAAGGAAACGCTGTGCCTCACACTTTGCCACGCCTGGGCATGATGCTGTTGTACCCAGTGGTAAAATGCCCATGACAGTGTATCTAGATAAGACTGTTTTGTGGTTACAGCCGTCACATGAATGTTACTCTATGACACATCCACATAAAGATGTTACTTTTTTACAGATGTTTCTGCTCCAACAAGCAGGTTACAATCTAAAATCATTTTACAATGAATAATATTAAACTGCTATATATGCATTGTGGTTAAAATGCCTTGCCAGACCACACAGATTGTCTATTCACCGTGGGATACAAGATTATTATAAAATGTTACCTTCTTCCTTTACCAAAATACGCATTTTACCTTGATTCTCTTTTTAATGTAATGGATAATGAATGACAAACAATGAAAATTTATATATTTATGATTGCCAGCAGTAGATATGGCTGCTGATTTCTTTTATACGCAAACTATGTTTCAGGGCTGTAGATACTTTTAGTATGGTTTAGCTTGAAGAAAATGTGTCAAAGAAAACGGAATATTTCAACATAAAATTGTAAGTTGCAAAAAAATTGTCATTTATATTATGTAATGGCAATAAAATATATAAATGGCTTTTCTTTCTAGTAATGTACACTGTTGTTCTTGTTTTGTGTTTATTCTGAGTTGTTTTTTTTTTTAATGCATGGAATCTGTAGTGATGGGTATGCACAATATTTGCCTGCCAGCATGCCTTTTCCTAACAGCATGCCACATGGTATATACGGTTTTGAAGTTGACCTCAGACTGACCACCTACCACAACATCCTTGCCATGCAAAGTAGATCAGTGTGGAAACTAAGAATCATCTAATTGGGGCTGAATTGTATAATTTAGAATGTACCCTCCATCCAATATAACAAATACAAAATTAAGATATGGGGAGCTTTGGTTTTCAGATACTTTCAACAGACGAATGGGGGTAAAAACTACAAGTGAGTTAGATTCCATTATTTATTAGATATTGATCCCCTTTCCTTCCCACATATCCTGATATGCTGAACTTTGCATTTGGATTTATACATCAAATCCCAAAGGTATTTAATTAGTTGGTCATTCTTCACTGACATTTGCTTATTAGTGCATTGTTAATAGTCCCTGTATTTTTATGATTTTTCACTCTATTAGTTCTTTCGTGATGTGTGTGAATTAAAAATATAGTCCATCTCTAACACACTGTCCTATGAAAACCGTTTGAAAGACAATTATATGTCTGTAGGCACACATAGCCAAATTTGGCTGGATCCACTATTCATTTAATCTCTATTTGTGCCTACAGACATATAATTGTCTTTCAAGCAGTTTTCTACATAATTTGCTGACCCACTAAGAAGTTGGGCTTGAGGTGTCCGCAATGCGGAACTCTGCCCTGCTCTATTTGCTAAACACAAATCGTCTCTCAAGATACCCATCCGTGTTTAGGGACCCGGTCACAAATAATATGATTGTGCAAATGTCTCACTGTAATCTGGTGTCTATAGCCAATTTTAGGACCACACCTGAGCAGACACTTCAAGAAAGACTGATCCCATGAGTAGAATGAAGCAGCTGGGATTGATTTTCCAGGGTGGCTCTCATTGTCACACCAAGATGTATGCACATCACTTAACCATACTCCTTTAGCTACTGCACATTTGTTTAATGATCAGATATTTTTGGGCATACTTTAAGACCACTTTATTTATCCACAACAGTCCAGAAGGATAGGCTTTGAAAGTGAAATACAAAGCTATCTGCTAGAATGTAAATAGAAAGTACCTTTCCTTCAGATTTTCTGTAGATGGTTGGCTGAACTGAAGCCCTCTGTGAAGCCTATATATCCTGATCAAATTAAAATAAATAGACTTTATAATAATTGGATCTTTTAAGGTAAACACACCAACATGATTTATACAGAGATGGAGTGTCCTAAGTAATTAGTAGTCACATCCATGCCATTGTCGATGTCTTGGAGTGTCTGATCATTCCCCCAGTATTCTACAAATGGAACAATGAGCACTCGCAGAGGAAAATGCTGGCTGGAAGAGCTTGGGATAGAGCGGGAGCATCAAAGGCAAAGAGCTTTTCTCTCCTGTTCATTGAAGGACACAGGGAACAGATCGGAGATCATGTACTGTAGGGTAATATTGCCACCTGCAGGAGAAGGACGCTAGGCACAAAACTAAAGACCAATTACAGCCTGGGGCGGCCCCTGCCGGTGGCCAAACCTCCCACCTGCTGACAAGTCTCCAGTTAGCAACAAGCAGTAAAGGAGTACACACCCACACAGAGGGGCGGGCCCTGTGTCCTTCAATGAACCGAGAGAAAAGGATTTTACGGTGAGTACCAAAATCCTATTTTCTCAGGCTGTAATTGGTCTTTTAGTTTTGTGCCTAGCGTCCTTCTCCTGCAGGTGGCGATATTACCCTACAGTACATGATCTCCGATCTGTTCCCTGTGTCCTTCAATGAGCGGAGAGAAAAGGATTTTACGGTGAGTACCAAAATCCTATTTTCTCTATATTCAACCTACTTTGCTTCCTCTTTTTAATTCCCCATTTCTGGCTTTTCAAAGTGTGCTCTATTACGAAGAGGGAGAATGGTAAAGTCGAAAAACTGCTGAATTACCAAGTATAAAGCACTGCTTGGATTTGTAATGATTCAAATGTGGTTTCCTGTATGTTCAGTTATAATCTATAAATATAACCATGTTATTTTTAAATCAGAATATTTCATTCAGATCACCCGCCTCACACGTATATCATGGAAAAAAAAAAAAGTCTATGGAGCTTAATATCAGGAAAAGTCTTTTCTAGCCTTCATGCTTATAAGATGCATATCATTCATCAGGAATGTAAAGGCTTCTATAGGCAGCTAAAGCAACTGCAAGCCGCTTATCCCCCGATTCCACTGGTTTAGGAATCACTATTCTGTGGTTGGGTATCCAGTGTTCTGTTACTTTTACCTGTTGGGTTCCTTGTCTACAGTTATTACAATTCACTTATTTGCAATGGTAAGATTGCATATATACCTTGTTATCAAGATCCAGTTAAGATAATTACTTAGGGGTTTATCTTTATTCTGTAGTTGGTACCCATAATTATTTTATGTATGTCTTTATAACTAATAGTTGGGTAAGAAGTATTTTTATCTGTTAGTAAAACTTGGATTATGTCTGATATAGCCAATTCCTGCCAATACAATATGCCCAGTGAGTGTCTGCAGCATAAGATAACACTAGAATGGTTTATTATAAAAGTCATACTGATGGTGATCTTCAAAGCAGAATCCAATCTACACTAAAGTCTTTGTAGATTTGTCATCTTTGGGAACTTGCACAGCCTCAGGACCAGATAGAGAAAGCTTGGATTCATGTCAGAGGTTGGAGAGAGAGAGAGAGGAGGATTTGAAGATAGTGAAGTTGTTTCCGATGATGTAAGCGAGAAGGGAAAGAACTGAAAAACTGCTGAGAAATAAAATAAAGTGCATGTGCAAGTAAAAAGTGGGAAAGTTTGAGAATGAAGGAATAAGTAAAAAAAAGATGATGAGGACTATAAAGGACTTATGTCCTGCGCGAAAAGTCGTGTTTGAAATACATACGTTCCTCCCCCCTTTTTATGTATATATATATATCTTTTGTATATACATATGCCATTGTTTATAAACCTCTGTGAGCATGCGCTCTACGTTAGAGTGTATGTACTAGCTGTATTTCTATATTTGGAAAAAAATTGATAAAAATCTTATGAAACTAAAAAAGGACTTATGTCCTGGTCATGCAGTTATATTAATTTTGTACACTGAACATTTTCACTACCCATGTAGTAGGAAGCGCAGAGAAGCAGTCATTTGACATACTTGCTAAAGCGCCTGGCCAATTTTATTTGTTTTCTGTCTTGTGTACCAAACATGGATTGTCGCTTCCCCAACACAGATTAGATTTCTTTGGACAAGTGACTTGTAATTTCATATTTAAACAGCATTATTGTTTGTTTATAAACCCGGGCCTTGTGACCTGTAAAGTAAAAAAAGATGACATTCCATGACTGTTCTATTTCATATGGGGACAGCTTTTGTCTACTGAATGAATAAAGGCAGCACTGGAATAATGATGTCACTATTGGGTGCCAGGGATCCCTTCACTTTTACTAAAGACATTGACCTGAAGCAGAAGCTATGTTTAAAAAAATTGAATTTCCCTTTATGTTATTAGTACTTGAAGATGTTTTTAAAACTCTTATTAGGTTTTAGAAATGCATACAAAAATAATTGAATACAATTATTCAGACAAAATAGATAACACTCTTATATTAATGGAGGCAGGCAGATGCCTACTGGCTAGCATCTCTCAGACATGTGACCACCCATGGAAACGACCATTGACCAAGTGTAAGAGGAGTTTATTTTTGCTTTGTTGGCTGCTTTTTTTTTTTTCCCCCTCTGTTCCATTTTTGCTTTAGAACAAGTGCACCAAGGTTGGTATAGAGATATAGTATATATCTGTAGTCTAAGCAACTTCAGTCCACACTGTAATTCCTCAAAGATGGATATCTAGGTGGCTGAAGGTACAATAAACCACTCACCTTTTATCACACAAAAGTCTTCTTTCAGCCTGTTCTGAGGAACTTTCAGTAACATTAGTGTCTAATGAACTCTTCCGATCTAGACTAAAGTTGGGTAAGTATGTTCCAAATATCTGACATTGATCTAGGCCTTCAAAAAGATTTACAGTAGGATCACTCAGTGAATGGTCTATTTGAAAGTCTAGTGATCCCTACTATTCCAGTGGATATTTAGACCGGATTTGGGGATGTTGCAAATATACTCTGTGCCCTCTGATCTAGCCTATAGAAACTACGCAAGACCAGTTAAAGAATATGCTTGAACAATCTCTGTTATAATATCACTTTACTGAAACTGCCATAATGTTACTATGTTCATGAATACATTCCATAAAGGGTATATTAGAAACCGTTTAGCATATCACATCTGCAACATATGTTTAGCAAAAATAAAGTTTTCCCTTTGTTGTCTACTCCCAACAGTGCTCCGTTTACAAATTTTTTATGCAGTTTGTATTTTGTGCATTTCAATTGCTTATGTGTAGTTTACACCAAATACAAGGTACAGTTGTCTGTCAAATGTGCTGTATGCTTAGTTGTGTCCATTTTTATATTTTGTAATAAAAATTATATGCTTTGTCTTCGTTATTTTAGCCAAAGTTGCCTTTAAAGCTATAAACATACTTAATGTGTGTCTGTGTCTCTTTTCTTCAATTGATGATTTGGCTATCTAATTGGCTAGACTAATAATAAAACACAGGCCATTATTATAACTATAATTACTCAACTACATTCAAAACATAGAAATGGGGATACTTTCCGCCAAAACGTTGACATTTTTTTTCTTTTGATATCGTTAATATAATTTCTTTAATAGCCCTAACAATGTTGAATTCATTTTAACTCATTTATAAAGTGCTGACACCTTTCTTGCAGTTTATTGAACTGAACCATTCACTTCACATTAGGACCAATTTGAGTGCAAGTCGGTATGTTTCAAGACTCGCATAGGAAACCTCTACAATCTTGGAAAGAACAGGAAGCAATATGCCTGATACTAGGAAAAAAGGTAGATTGTCAGGCTAAACCTGAAACACCTTTCTAGCCCTCTAATTATGCTGCCTGTACCCACCGCAACGCCAGCAGTGCTAGTTTTCAGGCTCACCTACTATATGGCTGCAGCAGTGTTCGTGATCACGCTGACCTACTATACATTTTTGCCTTATGAGGCAAACAATGTTTTGTCTCAAATCTCCTGCTTTCTCTGTCATGCATAGTTGCATTATTCAAGACTCTACAAGATCTTATGGAGTTGTGTTACCCATACTTTTTTAGGGTTTCTATTCAAACCTGTCTAGCAATCCAAAAGGAAACCGGTTGATTCGTTAAATGTTGGACCTCTAGGCAGTCAGTGGCCATGTTCCCCTCAGAAATTTCCATATACATTCGCTTTGTTTGGATTCCTAAATCAGAAAATAATTCCTGGCCCTGTACATTCAATGTGCATATCAAATCATTCTCCCGGGATGATTCAAGCACATTTATTGTGCACTTTATTTCTATTATGATTACATTGTAATATATAATTATACAACTCATAATAATGCAGAATTAGTGGGACCCTAAGCTTGTTATCCTGCTCTCTGGTGGCCAGTGCGTGCTTTCAGGTGGCCAGAGGTGGGTTCTCAGGTGGCCGGTATGGGCTGTTAGATGGTCATTCGTGCAGGCTTTCAGGTGGCTGGAGCTCTCACCAGGGGTCCAGAGAATATCACTGGCGGCTACGGGCCTATTTGCAGGGGTGGGCATGGAGCGGGAGCTCCACACACCCCTATGTTAATCCGGCCCTGGCTGTGGAGACTGCTGACGGCTGTGGCCGGGTGACCCCTGTTCTATGGGATGGATGAACTTCCTACGTTAATAACTGGACACTGGCGAGTGAATATCTTCACACCTGTCAGTACACCTATTATGACAGAAAAAGGTAGACTGCTATTGTTGATCTCCTGAAAATGCAATCTCTGACTTCAATAATTTGAGTCCCTAACCTTAATAACGCTGCAAGTGAAGCTAAAATTCCTGGCTTGCATACCTATTCCAGGATAAAGATCACAGTATTGAAACCACTGCATCAACATGGAGGCCAGACAACTGATACTTTTAGATTAAAAAGGCCAGCAGTAATAGCCTACATGCTCCTTCAGTGCAGGTTTCCTTCAAATCCCAACGCCTCCTTCCCCATAGAATAACCTTTCTTCTTCATTTTAAGTATAATTACCCCAGAAGTCTTCCACACTATCACCTGACATGCTGGGTACCTCTTTATCTCTGTCAGTAGTAGGTGGCCATCAATGAATGTTGTCATGTTGTGACATGTAAGCAGCATTTGCATTTTCCTGTGAGTCGGGGCTTGCTCTGGAGTTGTCATTGATCGCCTGAACTCACAAGAAGTGGTAGAATGATATTGGGTGTCATATAACATGGAAAACAGTGGCCACCAGGACATCTTTTGAGTGTTCAGAGAGTAATACTTTAAAACATTTGATTTCCCAAGATAGGAGATAAAAAAAAAAAAAGAATATCATTTATCAAAAAAACCGTGAAGATCTTTAAAGTGTATCTATCTACTGTAAACTCAATAGCCAAAATGTAGTATATTGCAGATTACCAGTCCTTAGAGGTAGTGATTGCATTCTTTTCTTCTTTTTTTTTTGGTAAGCTTTCTTTCCTTTTTTTGGCCTGGTGAGTCTGTCAGTAACACACCTGCACAGTAACAGTCCTACTCACTCGCCCTTCTGTATCAGGAAACAGAAACAATAAGTGTGCAGCAGAATTCCGCCTTTCTGCTATTATTCATAACTTGGAGAAGCATGGTGGCATAGTCCTCAGAGTAATGTAATTGGTAACAGTCAGCACAGGGAGCACAGGAAGTTATTAGCTCACAGGATTTTCAACAATATTAACAGGTATTTTTTTCAGTCCTTAATTAAGCTGATATATTAAAAGCTTTCAATGGTATATTTAACAGACCAAAGGAGACCAAACAAGAGACGTTTATTGTTTAGAGTTTACCTAAACGGAGCCCAGACTGGCTCACACTGTTTACCTTTCCGCTACCCAGTGTTCCACTGGGCAGGGGATTACAGAGGTTAACACTTTGACTGAGCTGTCACTGACCACTTCCATCTATGGTTTACATTACAATCAGGATTCAGTTAGATCAGGGACGTCCAAACTGCGGCCCTCCAGCTGTGGTGGAACTGCGAATCCCATGAGGCTTTGCAAGATTCTCACAGACATGACTTCCGGAGAGAGATACTTCATGGGATTTGTAGTTTCACCGCAGCTGGAGGGCTGGAGTTTGGACATCCCTGAGTTAGATGGTCTTCCTATTTTGTGACTATTGTGATAGCCAATCACAATGTAAAACAGAATGTCACAGGCACACCAACCAATGTGGTCAAGTGTTCGTCCTTTATGGACACATAGGGGTTGATTTACTAACCTTATAAACACACCACGAACATGTATACACCTCTGTAGTGTGTTCCCTCCCAGCATGATCTATGGGTGGAATCTAAACACCTTTGTAGTGTGTACACACCCAGCAGGTGTGTTTGTGCAAAGCCCTGCCCTGAATTGCAAGGTGATGTTGTGTAAATTAGCTCTACATTGTGTTGCTTGCGTTGATGAATGCAGGAATGTAAATGCATGAGCTAACCATTTTTGTCTAAATTGTGAAGCAGCATTATATATGCATCATGTGCATGATTTTTCCATATATGGCATTAGTGGAAACATGCTTATAGAGACTTTTTGGTTGATAAATACGCTTTGCTGTGTAAAAATCACACGCACCTGGTGTGTGCGTGTGTTTAGGTTAGTAAATCACCCCCACATTGTCACATTGAAGCTTCAATGTGACAATATGTGTCCATAAAGGACAAACACTTGACCACATTGGTTGGTGTGCTGTTGACATTCTGTTTTACGCTTGATGCCTGCGCTGCCATCCGCTGTCACTACAGCTTCCCTCTTCAGGGGTTTTTAGGTAAGGAGTGTGGCAGGACATCCTAAAGCCAATCACAATGATCACATGATCAAGAATTTTCCTACCAGCCTCAATATCCCCTTAAAGGGCCAGCTCCCACGGCTGAAAAGTGTTATTATTAAACTAATGCAGCCACCAAATCTAAGGACTGGTAAGTTGCAATATATTACATTTTTGTTTTTGAGTTTACATATACTTGAAGCTTCATTTAAATGTTTGTTATGTTTCAGTTTTTGGTATGTAAATTGGTTATCTCCTAAGCTAGACACATGAGGTGCTGGACCCAGGCAGAATGAAGTACTGCCATAGGCTAAAATTGTAATTTAAAGTAAACTTATCCACTAAATGGTGATATTTAACAGTTGACCTCCAGACATATAACCCTATTTGAGGATATATTTGTCAGCATCTGGCAAGCCTAAGATGATAGCTCAAGAGCAGGATCTCTGAACAATTGTCCGTATTGGGTATAAAACTGATTAAACAGAACAAGAGACTCTGCTCATCTTCATCGCAAATGAAAATACCTTGCACATTATTGCAAGGCCTGTACATATATTAGCACTTTATACATTTATAGATAATACTTTTCATACATTTTACATGGTTTTGGGTATTTATTATTCCATTTTAAATTCAGCTCAAAATAATAATGTATAATAAAACATACATTCTTGAAAAAAGCTACAGGAAAGGTCAGGCTGATGAGTTTGTCCCAATTATTTTTGTCCTTGATTAAAACTGGTCTGGAACTGTCAGCTTGCAAGGGAGCCTTTTTGAGTTTCAGTTCCAACACACTGCTAATTAAGGAATTTGCCATATTTACAATCTTGAGTCATCTTAATTAAAAGTGATTCAGGAGAAAGATAACAAGTCTGTGGACAGATCTCTAATGTTTTCAAAGCTGGAAACAATGACTATTCTGACCACTGTCAGAGGTACTGTATATTTCGCTGATGTTTGCCGCCGCAAAGACTGTAATATTTTATCTGGCAGCATTGCACAGGTTTGCAAAACACATGAACAAGACTGTACTGCAAAGCACCTTACACAAATAAAAACAAACGTTATTAAAGTCGTTTGTTCAATGGATTTCCTAGGCTGACGAGTTTCCTATTTTTTTTTTAACATAAATTATAAATCTCCTCCATGCTATGTTCACGTGAGATTAAATTAAATGTGTTTGCTGTTAAAGCTGCAGAAATAAAAACTGATTAAAGTTCTACATCTGTCCTTTGCTTTCCTACCGTAAAGTAAGAAAGGTGATATTAAACTGGAGGATAAGAAAGTGTTTGTGGTGCCCACAGCATCCTATCATCCCCAGCTGCCATGAGTGTCGTGGCCAGACCTGTCTCAGATACAATCTACAATTGAAGCATTAGATTTGGTCAGTTAAAATTGAACTCCTGGCAAATATAACAGATGCAAATTAATTATGTTCTACTCTGTTTTCAACTGTACATCATTAAATTTATTTTTTGTAAAAAATGCAAGATGTATAAGCACCTGCATCTCGTAGGCCCTGTACAGCAGAACTCCGACTAATAAAGGGATTAGCTGAAGCCAGTCAGTTGTGCTACAGTGCTCACCTACTAACAAGGGACACGTGGATTGGATGAGAGAGCAGGCACAGCATGGAAGAGACACAAGCTGGGATAAACCAAAATTTCTGCCAAAATTGCTTTGGGCAAAATGCTCAGTAAAAAAAAAAAGTCAGAGAAAGCTTCACCACTAAGGTGCTGGATGCAAGCTTCGGTCTGTGTCTCCTCTGGTTCCCGTCTGTGTCGGCAGAGGCAGCGGGAATCAGAGGGGGCACAGCCGATCCAGCTGTGAAATTTTTGCTGATCCTTACATGCACTGCTCAAACATTGTTGTGATCAGTTCTTATCACACCGATATTTGTACATAACATAGTATTTAGTTACCCCAATTATGAATGAATAGGAAGTCCTTTACATCACTTCCTGTTCATTCATGATTGTGGACATAGTAACTGATACTATCTCCCGACAGGAGCAGATCAGTATAGAGGTTTCCTGTTCATTTATAACAGGGGCTGCAGAAAAAGATTCAGGACTCAATCTCTTTTCCTATTTCAAAAGGGAACTATTAAGGGTCTGTTCAGACTCCTGATATTTCCCCAAAACCCCTAAGAGTAGAGTAAAAATAAATAAATAACATAATTGAATTTTTTTAAAAATTAGGTTGGAAAAGAAGTCATTTTCAGTTTTGTCCTGAAACATTTTGAGGTTTCAGATTCAGTCCACAAATTTCATTTCAGTGCATCCCTAGAGACAAGTGTTACTGAACTAAACCAATGAAAAGGCAGGTCTTCTGCCCTGCCAGACAGGGATGTGCGAGTAGAGTTTTGTAGATCTCAGGACTGGTTGGACAGACAATCAAAGCTGTTTGGCTGGAGTTTTGCTTTAAAAGGTGAAACATTATTGTTTTTTAATTTCATAAATCAGCCCCATCATCTTTTTTTAACATACCATTTCTTGAGTTTAAGTATATTCTCGGGAATAGCAGACTGATAAATGAGAAAAAAAAAAGTTTTAACAAATTAGAAAGTAGACGCAATATCATAGAATGCTAGCAACACCAGAATGTTCATTGGTGGATTTACCAAAACTACACCACAGGCATTGTTTGCTATTCTTTTATGCAGAATGCAGCAGGGCTCATTACCCCAATATACAGATCTCCCTCCACCCACTCAACTCAGCTTCTATTGACCTATTATGAAGCATCTACTGCGGGCCAGATTTGACAGTAATTCTGTGTTGTGAACCTGTTAATGACTCCTTCATAGAAACATACAGTATAAAGACTTGGCAAGCCTGCTGCGGAAAAGGTCTCCTCATCAGGGTATTTGATAGCTGTAAAGGCCTGGTAGATGATGGAACCTTGCCAAACCTTCACCCAGAAAGGGAAAGTCTCTTTTTTAATTAGATTTTTATGTTAATAGATTTATTGTGATGGAAATCATTAAGCAAGCGTACAAGCTTGGAGATTGTCATATCCAAGTCAAACATTCTGCACAATTCCCAGAATCACAATAGGTATTCAGAAAGCTATCTAGAAAGCTGAGCTCACTGTGATATTGACAAACAGAACATTAAATATTAACAGAACTCAGCAAAGACCAGAGGAGACTCGAATCATTTCTATTCCATGGTGAATTAAAAATCCAGTTAATTATCATCTCTAATATTAGAGTATTAGGAAAGATGTCTGTGAGAGCGCTTAGTATTGCTCCATGTCATCTACTATTGCTTCTAATTTCATTTCCCCAAAGACATTAGATGAAATTTTATAAAATGAAAAGATCTCTGTCAGGCCTTTGGATATTCCATTTGATCTATAGCTATATGCGACACTCTATACTCATGGGAAATACCAAAACAATTTCTTTAAAACGACTTTACCCAATCCTATAATGCAAAATGTATTTGGTAGCAAAGCCTAAAAACCTTTCACCCATTTTAAAAGTTATCAGCGGTAAAGAGAGCCCCAACAATGAATATAATAACTTTGGATACAGCCTTTACTAGAATTGTGTTAATATTCTGAGTAATGTTTTATGAGAGCACTAGACCAGAAACAAACTAAGCTTGTGCATGTAATCCAAAAACGGTCTGATCCAGAATAGCATACCACTTCCTACAACTAGGGCCATGTTATGCAGGTAAATATAAAATATTACATATGAACCTGTCAGCCATAGCCAGAACATAGCGAAGAACAAAAGAATGTAGATCACGCAGAGGTGGTACAAGTTCAGAGCTTGTTTTATTGGACTAAATATCAGAAACTGTACAGTACAGTCACCATGATGCGTTTTATCAAGATGGCCTAATTAAATAGCTAATGATTAAACCATTATTGGAAGACTTTAAAGCCACTATGTTTGGAGTTGCAGGTCACCAGTCTTCTCAAGCTTATGTTCACAAGTATGCCGAAAAACAGACCTGAACAGCAGTAAAGATTAGATTACGCAGACTTCTAAATAACTTTAGATAGTATAAAGGGGCACGCTCCCTTATTTTGTGTTGTCAGAAACAAGACTGTCACACTTAGTCAATTGTACACGGGCTGTTTTGCATGTAGTGCTAGCCTTTCCTTTTGGTAAGCAGAGCATCCTTTCCAATCTCAGTGTCATGAATGCCCCATACAAATGTTTACATGTAAAACAAATGTTACTAAGCATTTCATATATATTTTACTGCTTGCATGTTAACCCTTATACAGTGCTAGTTATCAAAAATGATGCTCAAGTCGGCAGCACCTAGAGATGGACTAAAGAACCGTTATTTAGCAGGCACACTCAGTTTCCTGATTCTAGTAAATATAGGCATATCAGCTTGCTTAACCCCTTAGTGACACAGCTTCAGAAAATGTTTTTGTTCCTGGGGACCGGAGCAATTTTGCCATTTTTGCTATGTGTTTGTTTAACCATAATTTCCATCTTTATATACCATTTTTTCAAGGACAACATGGGTTTTAATATGATGTGACATATGCATATATAAATTCTTATTTTTGTATAAAAAAATTAAAAAAAATTCACAGTTTTGGCAATAATATTGTGTACATAATTAGAGTAGCTAACAGAAAGCAATTCATAATAAATTATTATATTTGTCCGGATTTATAGGGTATATCATATGCCTGGGATTTCAGTTTGTTTTGGAGTTATAGGTCACGAAATACAAGGAGTGAAATACAATTTTAGTGTGGAACAATTTTAGAATGTGGTATGTTTAGCCTCCTTGACACTATATTTTTTTTACCACTTTTTTTTTAAATGTATTTTTAATTTTACTTTTTTTAAACTTATTTCTTTTTAAAAAATTTTGTCTGAAGTTTTCTTAAAATGTTTGCATTATTTGACTTTTTTTTTCCCTCCAGAGTCTTCTCCAGATTTATGGACATATTAAAGGCTATTATACAATGAACCATGAACATGGTACAATGGCTATATAAATCACATTTTCTGTTGAGTATAAACAAGGAGATTATCACCCTGAGATTTATTAGTCTGCAAGCCTAAAACCCAAACCTAAGATATATTGTAGCTTACCAGTCCTTAGAAGCAGTGGCTCCATTGGTTTTCTGTTTTCAGTCTTGATGTATTTTGTGAAAGTACAGAAAATACCTGCTAATGGCAGAATTCTAGCATACTTCAAACCTCCTGTGCACCCACCTGATATCTCATACAATGTTATCTTTCCCAGCTATCTTTAGTGAACTACAAAAGATCTCCACCTTATGTAATGTAGATAAGAATAATTCAAAGAAATTATTTCATGTGAGAAATAAATGAGAACATAAAAACATAATAAAATGAAATCAAAAGCATTTTGAATCAGAGTGAGGGCCCTAAGACAGAGATAAAAAGAAGCCCAAGAGGGAAAATGGTGAGCTGTGGTGTGGTTAAATATCTTTTCAGCCTGTATATACTAATCAGTATAATACGCCCCCACAGTACAGCATCTGCTGTAATATGCAGCATATCACATAGTTGACTATAAAACAACAAATCACAGTGATTGAGAATCACCTTATGTGCCTCCACCACTAGGAACCCCTTAAAGGACCAGCTCCTGCCATTTGGAAGGGGTTAATTATAGTAAAATAATAATAGTAAGGGGGCGTGTCCTGAACATGGCGGCGTGAGGCAGCATTTCCTATGAGCTCTGTGCCATTAGCCCGGGATGGCAGTCTAGTAGACTTTTTCAGTCACTATTTACCCCATGTCAGAGGAGCCACAATCACACTGCACAGGCAGAGGGTCTCGGCAGACGGATCTCCTGGAGATTTTTACCCGTACGAGACGGGACAGCTCGCAACCACGGGCATCCATCACGGTGACTACACGCACGGCTGCCTCGAGCTGTGCTTCGTCAAAGAAGGTCATCAAGTCACTACAACAGCCTGCGAGTACCCCGAACAAACTCCCAAGCCCCCCGCCCTCACCCATCTGCACCCCCCTTCTCCATGACGAGGACTCACTTACTGGATCGGTCTCCACAGGAGTAGGCCCGAATCCGAGGTGGGCCGGATGATTGGCGGGCATATATCCCTCAGCTATCCACAAAGCAGGACTTAGACAATATGGCCGCAAAAATGCCCTGCGCTCAGAATTGCAAGAGGTCAGGCAACACCTCTCCACATTGGAGGGTCGGGTGGATGCGGTGGAAACGACCACGACCTCCATGCCGGACCGGGTGGCTATATTAGAGGCGGGGCAGGCTGCACACCAGAGGCATATTACTGCCATATACTTACAGGTGGATGATAGCGAAAACAGGAATCGCAGGCACAATCTAAGGCTCAAAGGGGTCCCAGAGGCGACATCTGGTCCAGATTTGCGTTCCACAGTCGCGGCTGTCCTAAACCATTACTTAGATAAGCCGCCCACTGCTGAGTTGGAACTAGACCGGGTACATAGGGCCCAAGGCTCCCGCTCCCTACCATCAGGGATGCCGCGAGACGTGCTTTGTAGAGTCCACTTTTACTCACTGAAAGAGGAGATACTCCGCCAGGCATGGAACAAGGGCCCACTAGACTTTGACGGGCCAGGATACAGATAATGTCAGATTTGTCACGCCTCACACTGCGTATGAGGCACATCCTGAGACCAGTGCTGGATGTTGTGCGTACTGTGGGAGCCACCTACCGCTGGGGTCACCCATTTCATCTGATCGTTGCCAGAGACAACAGGAGCTTCCATCTACATGATCCACAACAACTGCCGGACCTTTTTACGTTTTTGGGAGCGGAGGCGGTACCTGTACCGAACTAGTTGGACTTCTCCCAGGACCGCCCTGCGCCGGACCCCTCTACCCCGAGGCCTACAAGGAGGTCAAGGCCCCGCCAGAGATCTTTTTTGCGGGTCACACCGTCCAGAAGCAGAGAGGCGAGGGAGCTATGAGTACTACAGAGGGCAGTTGGTCCTTCTGCCATACGTTTACCGGGCAGGACGTTGTCCATCGTGACTTCACCTCATCTTTAGCCCCGAACTTGCTAGACACCCACTGACCCTTCTGTTGTCACAAGCTCGCAAATGTGGAATTGGTATAAACGAGTGAGGCATCCTCAGGGTGACGCTCCCCCGTGTGTGTTATAGGTCTCTATGGGTGCGGAGACTGCCATATATAGTGGACATATGGAGGTGGAGGGCTCATATACCTCCTTAGCACATGTTCCCAGCTATTAGCTTGAGGGAGGGGGGATGCAGAATCCCAGATTACAGATATATGTATCTTCCATGTTTAGGGGTTGGGCTGGTTCTAATGAGGTGATATCGATTTATGTTTTGCAGGGTGCCTAGGGCGTGATTTAAAAGCACATACAAATAATACGAACAGCGCTCTTGGATTGGGCCAAGGGAATAGGGTGCTGTAGCTCTACCTCGCCTGCAGCCCTAGGAGACAGGAGGAGTGCCTGCACTTGTGGAACCAAAAAACAAACGTGAGGGCGCAAGGCTAGAGGGACTATGAAGCTGATTGAAACAAAGTGAGGGAAGCAAGAAGGAGATGGATCACTTACTTTTAAGTGGGTCTCGGAACCGGATGGATGTGGAACAGTGAAGGAAATCGTGGAGTCCAACGTAGTGCAATCAGTGAAGGTTAGTGTGTTGCCTTGGGTAGCTCATCACAGGAAAATGAGAAGAGAGGGGTGGACAGGGGTGCAGGTGATGGCACACACAGTGTGTCCGTGTCCCCGCTGAAGCAATGTGAAGTGCCAGTGATGTGAGGACTGATGGTGGTTGAGCTTGACAAAGAGGTAACATCCTCGAAACATCCTCTTTGTCAAGCTCATTGACAAAGAGGTAACATCCTCGAAACGCGTTGCTCCCGAGTTTTCACCCACTACCTTACCAACCTGATCCTTCCTCACCTTACCACCATCCCGGCCGATTCTCCATCCTGCATCATCACCACGGCACGGACACTGGCCCAGACACGTCCATCTCACAGCCCGAGTTCCTCCACCCGCAGCTGCAGCACAGCCTGACGTCAGTCCTCACATCACTGGCACTTCACATTGCTTCAGCGGGGACACGGACACACTGTGTGTGCCATCACCTGCACCCCTGTCCACCCCTCTCTTCTCATTTGCCTGTGATGAGCTACCCAAGGCAACACACTAACCTTCACTGATTGCACTACGTTGGACTCCACGATTTCCTTCACTGTTCCACATCCATCCGGTTCCGAGACCCACTTAAAAGTAAGTGATCCATCTCCTCTTGCTTCCCTCACTTTGTTTCAATCAGCTTCATAGTCCCTCTAGCCTTGCGCCCTCACGTTTGTTTTTTGGTTAGGGCCACAGGGATCCTTTAATACACTGGCACCCACAGGTACTGCAGTGTATTACAGCGTCTTCATCCCCGTCTACATTGTAGTGTGAATCCCATTTATTTGTATGGCCCCTGTTCACACCTGAGTGTTTTCTCTCAAGCAGAAAAATGTCTGTCGCTGGAAAAAGTACACTAGCTACTTTTTGCCAGAATGCAGCACTTTTGGTCCCATGGACTTCAATGGGAGACTTTGTGCGACATCACTTGCGAAAACGCTTGAAACGTGCATTTCCCATTGAAGTCTTTGAGATCAAAAAGCGCTGTAATCAACCCGTCCTGCCCATCCCCTCATGCCCCTTGTTCCCTGTGTTGTGAACTATCCATATCCTTCTTACTACTTCCTCCTTCTTCATCTCTTTCCTAGTCTTTTCATCTACTTCTGTTTCTATCTCATTTCTCTCCCCCCCCTCCTGTTCTCCATTTCCCTTCTACGTTACATTTTGGGTTGTCTGCTTTGATATTTTTTCTGTATAACATTGATTGGTGGCACATTCTCATTATTACCAATTGCTTATTTAAGCCTGCTCACTACCTATGATTTATGTGGATGTTTACATGTTTGTGTGTTACATACTCAAAATCAAATTAATAATATGTTTTGAAACCAAAAAGTAGCTTATGTACTTTTTCCAGCAACAGATGTTTTGGTTTTTTTTTTCTGCTTGCGACAAAAACGCTATGGTGTGAACAGAGGCCATAGAAGTGAAGGAATGTTTTGTTGCACTCAAGACAAGTGAATAAAATTCCATGTCTTGATCGTTTTGTCATGCTTGGCTTTGAGCAACAAAACACCCTGGTGTGAACGGGAGCGTCTGGGTCCCTGCTACAGGCGCTTTGTTGAGCGATTTCCCTGTGCTGTTAACACACAGAGAGTTGCTTGCTGAGTATAGCGGCCATTCAGAGGATGCCTAGTTTTTCTCAATGGGCACTAGGTGTTCTCTGATTGGATGAGGGGCAGAGACATCATAGCCAAGAGCATTGCTGTGCCTTGTGGTGCGCTGCAATGTATGTAAATCGGAAGTGCTTTGGAGCGCCATTGAAAGTGAATGGCACCATAACAAGCTAGTCTGAAATTCAAACTCTTAAGTGCAGCTTTAACTGTGTGTCTTTTCATTTTCCAGATAAGATCCTGAAGGAGCTGATTGAGCCTTATGAAACGAGAGTTGAGAAATTGGCCGAGTTCCTTGTGGATGTGAAGCCCTCTCTTTTATATGACATAGTGCCTATATCCGATCCTTATGGCCCCTCAATAACTGATCCAGACCTGAAATGCATTGTGGTCAGTGAAGAGACCCACAAGGGAGGACTGTCTGTGAACAGGAAGCGTCTAGAAAATGTAAACCCAGAATACTGCCGAATGATGATTATCTTGATTTGCTGCACATTTTGTTTAGTTTGTATATATTGTTTATTAGTGGACAAATTCAGGATTTGGGCAAGGCTCCTAATAGCCAGAAAAGACCATTTGAAGGAAATGTGTAGTGATTTATTTTTTTTCCTTTATGTTCAATACCAAGATAAAGAACAAAAATGTACCTTTTTAATCAGGAACCATGGTCAGCTGTTTATTTTATTTTTTTCTTTCTTGCAATGTCTGTGCCATTGCAGAGCTTTTCCTTAATTTCCTGTCTGATAGCCACAACAGGAAGTAAAGGAAATCCCTGGTGGTCTGCACGCTCACCAGAACTACTGTCCCCATTGGAAGATTTCCCATCTATTCCTGTTCTGGTGACAACCCAAATTTGGGAATTTCTTTCACTTTAAGTGATAACGGTCACTAGGACAAATTGAGGGGATGAATCTCCCTAACTTGGACACAGATGGCAATAAAAACCAGACAGGTGATCCAATTCCTCGCCCACTCTATCTAAAACTTAAAAAAATTGTCTTCAGTTGCATTTAAATATATCATATTTACCACTTGCAGGCAACAGGAGGCAAGCTCCAGACAAAAGCTGTCTGTAAACAGATTTAAAGATCTGCTGTGAAATATACCTGAAGAGCAGGGGAGATCAGATTACACAGACTTAAGAATTTGTCAGATGAAGGACTTACTCCATTATACAGCAGCTGGTAATAAAAATGCTGACTAGGCAAATCTCAACTTTCTATGGAAAAGTTAAACTTCCCCCTGAGCTTCGATATTGCTTAGTGAGGCCACCTGTTATTTGACTGGACCTAAAGCTTATGTTAAGACCCAACTCTGGTACTTATACAGAAACTACCTTTGTAGTGCCACACAGCTGGCACTGCTAGGGTTAAATGCTTGTTAAGTCTAGGAGGTTGAGCAAGGCTTCAGCACTTTCCTCTTCTCCCTGACATTCCGGGTTGTAAGTGGTCCCTCGCCATCCTCCCATACAATGCAGGACTATTGGCCGTACATTATATTTGATGTCAGCGTGTGACCACCAGCCAAATGTCTTAGAGAGGAGACTTTGGGGGGCCAGTTGCAGAGATGGAGACAGCCTGCCGGAGTGAGGAATATGGGAAGTATTAACGCTTGCAATGTTATGGGGAATCCACCGCAATGGTAGTTTTTGTGAAATTCCCTAGTGTGTATGTGTATTGTTAACTAAAAAACAAACGTGAGGGCGCAAGGCTAGAGGGACTATGAAGCTGATTGAAACAAAGTGAGGGAAGCAAGAGGAGATGGATCACTTACTTTTAAGTGGGTCTCGGAACCGGATGGATGTGGAACAGTGAAGGAAATCGTGGAGTCCAACGTAGTGCAATCAGTGAAGGTTAGTGTGTTGCCTTGGGTAGCTCATCACAGGAAAATGAGAAGAGAGGGGTGGACAGGGGTGCAGGTGATGGCACACACAGTGTGTCCGTGTCCCCGCTGAAGCAATGTGAAGTGCCAGTGATGTGAGGACTGATGGTGGTTGAGCTTGACAAAGAGGTAACATCCTCGAAACATCCTCTTTGTCAAGCTCATTGACAAAGAGGTAACATCCTCGAAACGCGTTGCTCCCGAGTTTTCACCCACTACCTTACCAACCTGATCCTTCCTCACCTTACCACCATCCCGGCCGATTCTCCATCCTGCATCATCACCACGGCACGGACACTGGCCCAGACACGTCCATCTCACAGCCCGAGTTCCTCCACCCGCAGCTGCAGCACAGCCTGACGTCAGTCCTCACATCACTGGCACTTCACATTGCTTCAGCGGGGACACGGACACACTGTGTGTGCCATCACCTGCACCCCTGTCCACCCCTCTCTTCTCATTTGCCTGTGATGAGCTACCCAAGGCAACACACTAACCTTCACTGATTGCACTACGTTGGACTCCACGATTTCCTTCACTGTTCCACATCCATCCGGTTCCGAGACCCACTTAAAAGTAAGTGATCCATCTCCTCTTGCTTCCCTCACTTTGTTTCAATCAGCTTCATAGTCCCTCTAGCCTTGCGCCCTCACGTTTGTTTTTTGGTTTTTAGGGCGTGATTTATATACCTACATATGCCCTTGTGTTCCAGCTTTAGTAGGGGCCCGGACAGTGGCCTTCCGATATCTTAAGTGGTTGTGCTCTTAGGGGGGCTTCCTTGAGGCCATCCCGATCCCTAGTGGCACATCTCCACTGTTTAATTCTTTAAACAACAAAGTTAACGTCAAAAGTTTTGACAAGTTCTTACTTATTGAATTATTGCATATACTATAATATTTTGCTGGTCTGCTGACACACCCATATTGGAGTTCCATAGAATTCCGTACTGTGGTCCCCATTTAGGGTTACTCCTATCCTCTTCAGAGGCTTGGAGTTTTTTTTTGTATTGGAGCACCAACTTTTAGTTGAGTCGGGCAGGTGGTTCTCCTGTTTAGGACTGTAAATTTTTTGTGTTTATTTATCACAGAGCTGTTCTTCTCTTGCACTTCTGTTCTCTCTTTTCTTTTACCCCTCTTTGTACTCTCCTCCAGTATACCTAGTAACAACCTAACAACCATGGCGCATCCTGATGGTCCCGACGCAGGGCAGCGGAGTGCGAGCTTGGTCAAATTCACGTCACTGAATGTTAAAGGTCTAAACGTCCCTGAGAAGCGCTCACGGCTCCTGGCAGATCTGAGACGCACAAGGTCCCAGGTAGTATTTCTACAAGAAACACATTTTAAGACTCAACAGATCCCCCGTCTACACAGCAGGCATTTCCCGGTGGTTTATCATTCGTCCTCACCGATTTCCAAATCCAAGGCGGTTAGTATACTGCTGGCCAAGTCGGTGCCTTGGGATCTGATGGATGTCAGACAGGACCCAGAGGGGAGATATATCTTGGTGAAGGGTCGGGTGGGGGAGACGGTATTCACTTTAGCTAATGTATACCTACCCAACTCAGACCAACTGACTTTTTTACGCCATGCGGTTTCTCTTCTGCTTGATTTCTCTGAGGGCACGCTGATTCTGGGGGGAGACTTTAATTTTGCTCTGGAACCACTCTTGGATGTCTCCAAAGGGACGTCGCATCTCGCGTTCGCCTATCTTAAAAAGATACGAGCAGAGCTCCAGATATTAAGGCTAGTGGATGCGTGGAGATTCTTACACCCCGGAGATAGGGACTACACATTCTATTCTGCGGTGCACCAGAGCGACTCCCGCATCGATCTATTGTTTGTGAGCCATTCAACCCTCCCGACTCTCACATCAGCGGCCATTGACGATATTATCCTGTCTGATCACGCGCCCATACACATGAAGTTAGAGGTTATACCACCACGATCAATAATGTCGACGTGGCGCCTTAACGAATCCCTCCTTCAAGATCCAGTTGTTAAGGCTGATGTTACGGGTGCGATTCAGTCATACTTCTTATCCAACACTGACTCTGTTCCTAATCCCAATGTTGTGTGGGAAGTCCACAAATGTGTGGTGCGGGGAGTACTCATTCGGCACGGGGCTCGCCGCAAGCGGGAGCGGATGGAAAGGGTTTCTCAACTGCTCTCTCAGATCCCTAGCTTAGAGGGTAAACACAAGCACTCTTTAGCGCAGGAGTCCTTGAATGCCCTCCGTCGGACCAGGGAGGAGTTGAATGCCTTGTTATACCAAAAGACCAAACAGGCCCAGACGGGTATACATTGTGATATTACCAAACGTTCGGATCCATCCTGTCCTCACATTACCTCAGAGCTTTCAATGCTCTCTCCACTAACAGTACCGTACCCTATGACACGTTGAGGGCCCATATCACCGTGCTCCCGAAACCAGACAAAGATCCCTCCCAATGTGGCAGCTACCGCCCCATAGCACTCCTCATGGACCTTAAACTATTTGCCAAAATGCTGGCAAACCGGCTCCTTCCCCACATTGGACACCTGATTCACTTCGACCAAGTGGGCTTTGTCCCGTCAAGGGAGGCACGTGACAACACCACCAGGGCCATGAATGTGATACACTCTGCATGTAGAAGCCACCACCCCCTCATGATGTTGTCTATCGATGCCGAAAAAGCATTCAATAGGGTAGACTGGCAATTCATAGAATCGCTGCTACACCATATCGGGTTGGGACCTCATATGATGCCATGGATCATGGCCCTCTACACGACCCCATCGGCTGCGGTTAGGGTCAATGAAACCAGATCTGAATATTTCCATATCACCAATGGCCCATTATCACCGCTCATTTTTATCCTCACACTAGAACCCTTCCTGTGCACCATTAGGGCAGATGAGGATATTGAGGGCCTTCTGACCCCCGAGGGAGTCATAAGGTAGCCACTTATGCTGACGACTTGATGTTCTTTGTGACCCACCCCGTGATCTCCCTGCCTAGACTCCTTCGGGCCTTTGATTTATATGGTTCCATGTCTAACTTTTTGATCAACCCGTCCAAGTCGGAGGAGCTTAACATTTCTCTCCCCGCGAGCGAACTGGAGCAGGCGAGAGCCTCCTTCCAGTTCCGGTGGGCGTCATCCTACCTCAACTACCTTGAAGTACGCATCACTGCAGACCCGAACAGGTTATATGAGGAAAACTATATTCCACTGCTGGGCACCGTTAAACGGCATCTGACCCGATGGCAGGAACTGACTCTCACATGGTTTGGTCGCTGTGCCTCTCTCAAAATGACGACTCTCCCGAGGAGAGTCTTGCTTGGGACACTGCCAATCAGACCCCCCCCCAATTTTTTCTCTCAAATGAGACGGTTGTTTGTGTCTTTTGTCTGGGCAGGGCTGCACCCTCGGTTGGTGTACCGAGTATTGACCCTTCCCAAGGACGGGGGGGTTGGGATTGCCAGACATTCGACTTGACTACAGGGCATCTCATCTCACTAGATTATTAGATTGGTGCTGCCACTGTAGTCAGAAATGGTGGGTGGGGATGGAATTGTGTGAATCCGGTGTACCACTCACGGGTCTTGCTTGGCTCTCCACCCCGCTCCCTCCAGCGCTATCTATGCATCCATTCATTGCCCCAACCCTGAGCTCGGTCAGGGCTACATTTCGGACCACGGAGCTCTCTCCGCACCCCTCTCCCATGACACCGGTTCTGGGGGACCCCGACTTTCCACCCGGTACGGGGAGGGGACCGCTACGACGCATGCGGGCAGCGGGGAAATATCGGCCCTGCAATTTCATCGCAGACCATATGTGGATGTCCCTTGACGCTATACAGAATTTAGTAGACCCACCACTCGAAGCGTTAAGTGCCTTCCAGCTTCAACATTTCGTGATCTCGGTACCCGGGTTGGAAAGGTTGTCGCGCAGTCCCACATCCTTCGAAAATGTGTGTTTAGAGGGGGAACTGACCAGACATTCTCTGTCTTGGTTGTATGGGCAGCTTTGCACTCCGCCAGAGAAGACTTATCCTCCTTTTGTGGAAAGGTGGGAGTCTGAGTTGGGTAGGTCCTTTACGGAGCCCCAAAAGGATGCGATCCTGACTTTGGCTCATAGATCCTCTATGGCATGTAAATATCAAGAACAGGGGTATAAGATACTAACCCGGTGGTATAGAGTGCCATATTTCCTTCACAAAATCGATCCCTCTGTCCCGTAGACCTGCTGGAGATGTAATCAGGCCCTGGAACCATGCTCCATATATTTTGCTCATGTGCTGACATCCGACCTTTCTGGAATGAGGTGAGGATGATAGTCAATAAGTTGGTGATAGAGGCCCTACCAGATGACCCGGGGGTCTTTCTTCTACACCAGACTTCCACCACAATCAAACGATACAAAAAATCCCTGACCATACACATGCTGAATGCAGCCAGGTCATGTATACCTGTCGGCCTCCTTGAGGCAATGAAGAGGAGCGCTTCCGCTCCGTCTGGATGCCGTGGCTTAATTTCCAACATTCCGCTGCCTGCGTGGGAGAGATGCCTAACACCCAGTGTCACCAAGTAATGGGTGAGGGGGCGCCCCACGCCTGTGGGACATCAAGACCAATGAGGACTAGCTCATGAATATACTGTCTGTCCTTCTTTCTTTCTCTATCCTTCCTTCTCTTCCCTTACAGCTGAGAGATAGGGTAAAACACAGGAGAAACCACGGAATAGTGGGCCACCCCAGGCTCTTCTAGGATGATAGCCAGCATGTGGGATTACCTGCACACTTTACGTAGACTGAGAGGGGGAGCTGGGCGTGCCTCACTATTGTATTGAATTGTATGTTTTTTTTTCTGATGCCATATTGGCTTTTATGGTAGATTGTGTCCTGAAAATTGCAGTATGTGTTGCACTTCTGACTAATAAACTCCACAGTGCGATCGGGGTTGGGTGAAATTAGGGTGCTTTAATATGAACTGCAATAGAATGGAGGACACTCATCACTGAGGGAACAAGTGTGTAACTGACTAAACAATAATACAGTATAATACAGTATATAAAACATAACAACTGTGCAGGTACAGTACAGAATTATTGTGATTAACATCCAAATGCAGAATCAACATGTGTTCTGTCTGCTGGGAACATCCTCCCCCAAAGCTGCACTAAGGAAGATGCCACCTGTCCTATAATCACACTGCATTTACTTTCACTTGTCACTGGAACATTAGCTAGACCAGTTTGATCTATTATATTCCCAGTTATGCTTATAAGAATCATCTCCCTTACCTGCAATAGAATGGAGGACACTCATCACTGAGGGAACAAGTGTGTAACTGAGAAAGTCCCCCTCAGAAACAAGTAACTAAGTTTCCCTTTCCACTTACAGTGCAGCAGGTGCTCTGGTAAATGTGTCCTCTCTCTACAAACAGGATTTTAGCTTGGAGTGTCACTGTGTCCTCTCTGTAAAAACAGGAGTTTAGCTTAGAGTGTCAATGTGTCCTCACTAAGAGAACCTTAACATGTTATTAGAATATTATTTTGGGGGGTTCTAAGTTTACATTCTTTACACATGCACAACGTTAGACCATTCGTTCAATCAGCTTTTCCCTCGGGTCACCCCCCAAGCAAGGGGAGGGGGCTAATCCATATGGGCGACTCGTACGGGTCGGTTAGTTGTGCCATATGGAGGGGCCCTACCGGAGGAAGAAGCGGGGTTTGTTTTGTGATATTTTTTTTGTTTATATTCATCATAATATACTATCAGCTGAACATAACATTATACGAGACAGGATACATAAGTTACTATGTTGAGGATGCTCTTATCCTAATGTACGACTAATGTTTAATTGAACCCATGAATATTGGACTGTTGTTTTTTGTCATGGTGATATGCATTGATATCTGCAATGTTATATTACAATAAACGAAGAATTTGAAAAAAATAATAATAATAGTAAAAAGTAAAAAGAATCATGGTAATCTATATTACAATATATATTTATTATTATGTATTTGCAGCGTGTATTATATATATATATTTTTATATA
>NW_017306501.1:1306054-1308929 GCF_000935625.1 Nanorana parkeri
TATATAATATATGTGCAGTATTCTTTAACCCTAGGTGTTAATTTACTAAAAGTTTCATATTGACATTAGCTATTGTTCACTTTTATTCTCAGTCACTGATAGCAATCACAAAATAGAGAGCCGCTCTTTTCATTTCACCTGTGATCTGTGCTGTCCAATGACAACACAGTCACAGACATTGTGCTTGCACCTGATGTGCGCATGTGTTGTAAACAGAGGGATGGTTTTAAACATCAACTTTAAATAACAGCACCCCTGACAGGCTGTTTAACTACAATGGCTATTCAAAAGGTGGTAATATGTTATATTTGGAGCTATATTTGGAGCTATATTTCTATCACTGAAAACTATAACAGAGTTCTTGTTTAGAGCTAACCACTTTTTGAAAGAAACCCTGTACTTAAAGATATATAAGTGCTGCTATTGCTGACCTCTTAATAAACATGCTAGTTGTTTGGACCTCTCCTGCGGTCCTGTCCTAAGGTGCCAATGCTTAATCACAGTACTGTATCTATGAAGGAGTAGAATTGTCACCCTATGACAGGATGACCACCCTAGGTCTCCATGACCTAGTGGGAGGTGTTCTGTAATCCTCAGAGAGATGAGAACAATGTAACTGATAAGAGTGCAGCATAGATAGAGAACACAGTAAGTTATAAGCACACAAGACTTCTGGCAGGATTAATAGGTATTTTTTGCGCTTATTAAACAGATATAACAAAATGCTTTGAATGTAAATACCTGATCAACAGGCAGAACATAATAGAAGTTCATTGTTAGGATTTACATATACTGTATGTCAGAACTCCTGTCTTGAACGTTTTTTTTAAAGTCCGTGACTTTGAAAGTAATGAAGCCACATGTCAGCCAGAGAACTAGTATTTTCAAGATCGGTAAGCAATGACAGTTTCCATAATTCATCACTGCAGGTTTCCATTGAACAAGGAATGAATTACCGACTGGCACTTTAACCAGGGTGTATAATAAGCATATGTAAGCATTAAAAACTGTGGGACTGGTGACAGATAAATTCCACCATGATGGAATTTTTTGTCAAGCATAAAAATCACTGAGAAAGGTAATGTTCAGAATAAGAAATGGGAACTACAGTAATTCTTTTGTAATTACTTATGTAAGAATATCTTTGTGCAGGAATGACAGCTGCAAAATAATTATGCAATTGTTCGTGAATATATAAATATCCAGTTTCTGAAACTGTGCGATGGCTGATTCGCAAAGAAGAAACTGTTCAAACGTGGGACATATTAGAATCATCAGGACAGGTAGTTCCATGCTTTATCTCCCATAGCAAGAGTCTGTCATTGAAGAGTGACTTGTGGCAAGTAATTAATTCAAATAGACAATGGAAAAGTACTCAAAGCCTGTTAGAGCTTCACACACTTTTCTGGCAAAGAGTTACTCCTGTAAACTATATTTATCACCTGTTGTGTTTCCTTGCATTGGATCTTCACATATAAGCTGTGCCCAATGAGAGAAACATAAAGGTAAGCTACTCTTAGGTGTGAGATAGCAGATGCTAGTTCCAGCTGCTTTTGGCCAGGTTTGGTTTATGATCTCATCTCTTTGTGTCCTGTGCATGACTGATTTCAGAGATAACAATTAGTCAGGCAGGTTATAAAACCTATCCCTATGATTAACAGCGCTGGAAGTATCTGCCATTACTATCATCTCTTCACCTGTCCTCTATACTTGAAAGAAACTGAGCAGCTGAACTGTCACGTTTGTAAACCACTATGGTGATAGCGATTCACCCGGGCATTTAGATATGTGCTTACACAGCCCACAGGTGACTATGGAGTACCTTAGAGACAGTGTAAATGGTCTTTTGTTCTCTTTAGAAATGCATCTCACCTCATATACAGTTCCATGCAAAAGTATTTACCCCCCTTTGGTCTTTTTCCTGTTTCATTGCATTACAACCTGCAATTAAAAAGGATTTTTTGGGGGTTTTGTAGCGTCGGATGTACACAACGTGCCTACTACTTTGTAGGTACCAAATAATTTTTATTGTGACACAAACAAGACAAAAAAAAAGCCTGAAAGCTTGAGTGTGCATATGTATTCACCCCCTTTGCTATAAAACCCTGAGAGTAGATATGGGCCAACCAATAGCTCAGAAGTCCCATTAAAGGTCCACCTATGTGCCATCAAAGTGTTACATGAAGTCACCTGTTCTCAAAGGCCCCTGAGTCTGAAACACCACTAATCAAGCAACATCAAGACCAAGAAGCTCTACAAACAGGTCAGAGACAAAGTATAGAGAAAATATCCCAAGCCACTGGATGTGTGACCAATTAGCTTCTCTTTTCAGTTTGGATTTGAAAATGAAAGCTGATTGGTTGCCATGCACAGCTGCTCCACATTTTGTCTGCTGCAGTTTTGATAAATTCCCTTTAAAATGTAAATTTTCAAGATACTAATTAGGCAATATTACCTTTTATAGATACTCCCTATTACATAGCAAATATAATTTTTTTTTTTAGATCTGTTCCACTTTAACTGCTTTACTGCTTTTGTTAACCACCTTACGGCCGGTGTTCTATCAAAGTTTGTGACTACGTTAGAATGTGTGACCGGTGACATGGTCACACATTTTACCGTAATCAGTCCTGAAATGTCACTTCTACCTGTCTTTGAGAGTGCGATCTCACATTCCACAAAGTCAGATAGAAATGACATTTCATGACCGATCAGCTGTTCCAGGGCAGACCGGTTCCCCTGCACATACGATCTGTGATGCCGATCTGCCCTGCAATAGCTGAAAAAGTGTTGTAATTCTTGACCTATTGGTGGCCACACATTCCACTGCTGAAAAACGGGGGGGGGGGGGGGATTAGGGAAAAAGGAGGGGTCA
>NW_017306501.1:1309358-1330051 GCF_000935625.1 Nanorana parkeri
GGGGGGATTACGGTAAAATGAGCGGTCACACATTCCAACCTAGTCCTAGAACACCGGACTGTGGCTTCCTGGATACGGTTGGGCATGTATAAACGTGCGCGAGCGGGAAAAATGCTTGTATTTTAAACAGCCAGCAATGGCTGTTTACATACAAGTGTTCGGGCAGCTATAGAGCAGCGCGATCGCTTGTACGATGCAAGGATGCATGGAAGTACATTGCATGGAAGTGGTCGGATCCCGGGCTCCGATGTGCCCTGTGCGGAGATCGGAATGAGATCAGCACACAATCTCCCGCTGATCTCCCTCCGGTCTCTGAATGCAGGAGTGATGCATATTACATCACTTCCGCATTCAGCTGTCAATCTCTGGCTTCTGTAGCTGGAGAGAAGCAAGTGAAGGAGATCTCTTCTTCATCAGCTTATTTGGGGGTCCCTAGATGACATTAGGGGTCCTAAAGACCCCTGATGTCTTTATAAAGAGGACCTGTCACATGCTCTTTGCTATCACATAGGGGTCTTCTTAGCCCCCCTATGTGATAGCAATAAAGTTAAAGTGTAAAAAAAAAAAAAAAAAAAAGTTTTAAAACATCAGAGTAACAAAAAAATGTAAGTCACATATAAAAATAAAATAAAACAAATACCTGAAAGGTTTAAGGCTGGGTGCACACCTAGGTGACAGCGTTTGTGCGCATTTCTACGTGCGTTTTTATTTGCTTTTTGGGTGTTTATAAATGGGGTTGCGCATTTTTGTGAGCAGACTGAAGCTCATTGACATTAATGAGCGTTTTCATGCATTTCCTATTGGGTCCATGGGGCCAGAACGAGCTGTAACATGCTAAAAACAAAGCTCATGTGCTTTTTCCAGCGACAGGTGTTTTGCTTACTGTGACAATGCTCAGATGTGAACAGGTCCATTGAAATAAATGGGATTTTTGGGGGGCATATTTTTGAGCGTTTTTTAGGGCCGAAAAAAACGCTACAAAACACCCAGTGTAAACCAGGCATTAAGGAGTAATTCATCCCCCCTCCTTGTCTGCTGTGTTCATACTCTGTGACAACAATGTCAAGGATGCGCCCCGTATTAAATATATATATGTGTGTGTGTATATTATTACAGGTATTTATATAGCAACGACAATTTATGCAGCACTTTACAGTGCACATTCACATGTGTAAGTTCCCCAAGGAACTTACAATCTAAGGTCTGTCTTTCACATGCATACAGGGCAGATTTAGACAGGAGCCAATTAACCTTCCAGCATGTCTTTGGAGTGTGGGAGGAAACCCAGGCAAGCACAGGGAGGACAAGCAAACTCCTTGCAAATAGTGTCCTGACCAGTGACATGCAGTGAGGTTCGTGGTAGGTGAGGCATTTCCCCCTGCCCCACCCCCAGCCAGCCCCCACCTCATCCCACTTCCTACCCGGTCACCGAGCTGTGTGGAGGAGGGATGGAGAAGGGAGGAGCCTCCTTGTTCCTCACTTGCTTGACACTGATGAGGCATTGAGATCAATATCCTCAGTGTGTATTTTATTTCTTTTTATTGGACCGCTTGGACCAATGGCACTTTGTCATTGGTCCAAACCATGACAGAGCTCAAGCCTCTAACACAGAGTAGAGGCTGTTGCAGCTCTGGCTTCACTGTGTTAGGTTACACAAAGCAATGGGGAAGCCCGCTGCTGTGTAACCTATCATAGCTGTCAAAAGCTGGATGAAGCGCCGCCTGCCTCCCCTGACCGCACGTCCCTGGACCTGACCAACTACAAACCAGGGACTTCAGTGCTGTGAGGCAGAAGTGCTAACCACTAAGCCACTGTGCTGCCCTGTATATATATCTATGTATATATAGAAGGCGATAGAGATACATAGTAGAGCCATGTAACTGACATATGCAGTAGAAGGTCAGCATTTGTTTGCTACCACCACTTTCTCTCGATACACAATTGTTTGGATTGTTTGACCATTTGCTTGTGTATGAGTGTGAATAGAGATTAAATCAACTGTGTGTCACGGGGATCTAATAAAATATTAGTTTACCTCAGCTGTATAGTAACAGGTTTTGTAAAGAAACACACAGGGACAAAAAAAAGCCCCGCAGGGGGTTGTAAATTTCCTCTACTGTTCGTAATATATGGTTACTGAGTCCACATAAGTCAGGTGAGTTTATTATTAACCTTGTAATATAGAGGAAGCAATAACACTGTGTACAGCCAATATTTTAGACCCACTGCACATAAAGGACAAAGAAAAAAATTGAATATATTGATATAAATCTGTACTTGATCTAAGATATGTGTTCTAGTGCATGACAAATGCACTGGGAAAATGCAACCTGAAATATATAAAGACAAAATAAACTGTACAGTTCAATAATGGGTAAGGATGATCATTAATGGTTAATTTATAAATGTAATAATAAAAAAGGTAATCTTGTCTTCATATCTTCGTAAAATCATCATGAAGACGAAATAAGATAGAAAGCAAAATGTTCACCTGTTTCATTAAGAAATCTGATTCTTTTTAAGCCATTGTGCTGCACAGAAAAAAAATATACGTTATTAATTTTGAGGAAACCGTTTCCATTTTTACATTTTCACTTGTAGCTCTGGCATTCTTCCCACACATCTCTCCCCCTCCTTGCCTTCTCTCATTTTCAGTATTGTACTCCTCTCCACTATGGGTGAATTGTTACCACTCTCTTCTGATGATCTCTCTCTCTCTCTCTTGTTTGTTTCTGTTCTCCGATGCCTCTCTTGGCAACTCTTCTCTGTTCTATCTCATGGTAACATCTGTCCTCTTCTGTGCCCTATGTTTTGTCTCCCCAGTGTCATCAGTGTCTCCTCTATATCTGCTCTGCTCTTTCCAATATCTTCCATATCTCCCTCTTCTGTGCCCAGTTTGCTTTGTCTTCCTGTTTCCTCAGATGTCTCTCATGCTTTTTCTGCTGCTTCTTTCCAAAGCTGCCTGTGCCTCCAGTCTTAGTGTCCATAGTCCATAGTCTCTCCATCCCCACGGCTGGCTTTTCTCATATCAGGCAACTAAACTAAAAAAAATGGCACATGATTCATATTCAAGAACTACCTTTTTTTGGGTAGCAACTCACTGCATCCTTAAAAAAAACAAGAAAGGAAAAACTGAAACACCCTCACCCCACGTGCACCACAGCCCTCTGCCGCATCCTCATACACCTGTAAATTGCTTGTTTTTGTCTTAGTTTAGGGTATATAACATAAATGCTTTTATCAGTACCTTCTGCAGTGGGTGTTTTGTTGTACTCAGTGATCCAAGTCTAATTTGTTTTATTAAAGTCAGCTTTTCAGTCACAAATCCCACCACTGCACTAAATGCCGTCTCTGACAAGTCAGGTGCAGCACTGCAGGCTACCTCAAACAATTACTGGGCCACCTCCAGCCAGTGATACATTCTTAATACCCAGTAGTCAATGGATATGAAGCAGTCTTAAAGCGACACAAAACCCAGAGCTTTTTTTCTCCTTATATACATCTACACAATGAACATTCTCCAAAGCCACATTTATTTATGTTTTAAAATAAAGTCCTACTATATTAATTCCTTTAGAAAGTCTGCTGTGCTCGCTCCGTGTCTCTTCTCTCCCCTCACACTTCCTGTCACTTAGAAAGAGCCGTGCATGCTGATTCTGGTCACGTGCACATCTTTCTTTGCCTACAGCTCCCATGAGGCAGAGAGGAATCATCTCTCACTGCACACAGCTGCCTCCTTTCCTCTCCTCACTAAACACGCTGTGACCGTTTCACTGCTTGTAATCTCCTATGCAATGCTCCAAATTATCAAAACTACTTACAACGGCATTACAACAAATCTACAACAAACATCAAGTTTTCTACACAGAAAAACAACTTTATTTGAAATGTAGGAGCCGTATCCTCTGTGACTCTGTGACCAGATTCAGTATGTGAGCTGAGACTCAGAAGAAAGTATGAGGCTGGTGACAGCTCACATGCTGAATCTACTCACAAGCTGCTCCCCCCACACTTCCTCCTTGGTAAGCAAGGAGGAGAAAATCAAAGATCATATATTAGTGTGGGAGAGCTGCAGAAATCCCAGCTCCTTGACAGTCCAGAGGGGAGGCTTTGTGGGCGGAGATGGGAGAAGACACGCCCTCAGCATGTTGTAGTCGTTCACATGAATCAGCACAGAGGGTGGCTACTTTTCAGCACACATAGGGACCATGGAGAAGAAAAGTAACAACCCTGTGGCAGGAAATTGTGGCTGGAGAAAAATAACATGGATTTTGGATCATTTACAGCTGAACAATGATAATAAAAGGTACACAGTCATTTAATAGTTATATATTAGAAACGATTTTTATTATTTCATTTTCTAAGTTGAGTGTCGCTTTAAGAGAAAAAAAACATGTATACATGTAAAAAATATTCTAAAAAAAGTCAATCTGTAAAATAATGTTTTATGAAAAAATATGAAAAAAATAGTTAAGGCAGGTTAGAAAATGGCTGGGTCTGGACCAGTGTTTGGCTATCGGCACTATCAAAGTTGAGTTTTATGGCCTTTTATCTTTTGTAAGAGACTGTTGGCCTCTTACTCCTTGATTAAAGGCAGGTTTGGTCTTGTTGACAGAGGTATGGTGGGATTGGAAGAAATACCGAAGGAGGTGAAGGAGAAGAAAGAGGTTGAAGAGAAGGCGAGGGAGGAAAAGGTGGTGGAGGGGGTAAAGGAGGAATAAAAGTGCACATCAGCAACACTCACTACTGGCTATCTCCAAACGCAGTACGTCAACCCTCCTTTAACATGTGCCCTTCAGGGGTTTTTCTTGGGGGGCAGCCTATGCTTAATTTTTGTGCTGCTGCTTGCGATTCCCCATAGCTGTGGAAATTTTCCTGCTACATTTGCTGCTGCCTGCCATTCCCAATGCATTGTGGAACGTTGGGTAGCCTATGGCCAGAGGTTTTCTTTCCTGCAGCTATGCCTCCGGTGTCCTGACTGTAATGAAATACATAAATAAACCTGAGAATTACTTTTTTTCCCAACCTTTTAATTTTTTTTTACATTATTTAAAAATGATTTTTATGGTAAATAAAAAAAAAAAATATATCTATAGATATCTATAGATATATCTATAGATATCTATAGATATATATATACACACTATATGGTTTGTGGTAGCCAACTGGGATGATTGACTAAAGGGGTGGAGAATCTCTGCACATTTTGCTTTTCTCTTGATTGGATACTTAAAGTAAATATTTACAAAATTTGTTATGTGAAGGTTGTCTCTGATCTTCTAGCAAATCAGCTTCACATGTGTGAACACAATCAAGAACTGCACAGGCACCATCATTTAAATGATTGTGCCATAACTAAGCCATTATTGTAGATGCTGACCCTGGATAGTGTCTACACAAAGATGGCACTGTCCTTCCCATGAGAAAGTAAGATGAAGGCATTTTCAGGCCGAGCACCTTGATCTCTGTGGAAAGTAATAAACACAAATGTTACAATTATACATTACTTAGCATGTGGGCAGTTAATGTGAAATAATAAAAAAACAAGGTCACTTTATGAACTGTTTTCTTTAAAATCACAGCAAACATTAATAGTGGCTCTGTGACCTGTCCTCAATTTGCATTTCCTCTTACAGATCTCTAAAATGTGCCTGCTACATTAAGCATCAAAAGGTCCCTTTTAGTACATTGAAATGCAATTATGCAGCTAATTTACCAAAACGTAATTATTATAATTCAGTTTCACTTTGTGTCAATATTTAAATGTTCACACTGTGCTCATTGGGTGTATATTTCTATTGCAGTAGCTTGGAAATTGAGATTGGAAGCCACACGGCTAAGCTTTGGGGATCTTTATTGTTGTTTGTTTAACAGAAAACGTTCTTTTTTAGTTTTCACAGGTTCAGACTGAAAAGATCTAAATGTCTAGCACAATAAAGGAACTGTTTTGCATAGCAATAAAATTGCAGTTTTAATATGAATTAATAGTTTGAATTTGATGGCTTTTGTTTAACAAATATTGCTTTAAAGATCTGATCATTTAGATACCTATAGTGGCACAAGGACCTACTATACTTGATGGTTGGAAGAAAAATACAATTATGTAATCCATATTTTCCTTTTATGAAGCACAGGGTAACTTATATAATGCATATAGATTCCAGGTAACTAAGGTTTTCTCTGGTTCAGACCAGCTCAGCTATGGCATGCTGAGAAGAGCTCGCACTGTTAGGAGCTGGTACTCTGCAGACACAAGCGTATATAATATGCTATTAGCTTTCTATGAGGAGGTGAATGACAAAGTAGATGGAGGAAGGCCAGTAGACATAGCGTACCTTGATTTTGCAAAATCATTTGATAGAGTACCTCATAAGCATTTATTTTACAAGATTCACTCTTTGGGCATTGATGAAATGTTGTGTACTTGGATAGAGAACTGGCTAAGCGAACATGTCCAGAGAGTATTAACCCCTTCGTGACTGACGACGTACAGTGTACGTCGCCAGCATCGGGGCTGTTTAAACAGACTCCCGGCGGCAATGTGTTTAAACTTGTAGAGCCGACTGTCAGCTTTACAACAGAAGCGATTCTGGCGACTTACCTGTCGCCAGATCGCTTCTGTGTCCCGTAGAAGGGGCCGCCCACTTGCCGGATACCGCCGCCGTGCTTCCCGGGCTCCGTTGCCCCTCCTACGGGCCCGGCGTCCTTGGTGTCCGCGGGGAGCTGGGGAGGAGGTCGACGAACTTCATTTAATAAATGCCTAATTTTTCGAATGGTCCTTGGTTGGCAATGGCGTGCCCCAGGATTCAGTCCATTGCTGTTTAACCTGTTTATCAATGATATTGGGACTGGCATTATTAGCAATATTTCAGTTTTTGCTGACAATACCAAAATTTGTAGGGTAATAAACTCGACAAAAGACATAGTAATATTACAGGAAGACATGCATAAAATAGGGGGGTGGGCATCTGCATGGCAGATTAGGTTTAATATTGAGAAGTGTAAGGTTATGCATTTTGGAGTTAAAAATACACATGTGAGCTGCTCATTATTGGACATCCCACTGGGGGAATCAGAGGTGGAAAAAGATTTGGGAGTCTTAGTGGACAGTCGCCTTAGTAACAGAATTTCATGCCAGGCAGCAGCAAATAAGGCAAGCAAGGTACTATCATGCATAAAAAAAGGGGATGTACTCTGAAGACAAATCCATAATTCTGCCCCTGTACAAAACACTGGTTCGGCCGCATCTTGAGTATGCGGTTCAGTGGTGACTGATCCACAGAAAGGTTGTCCTTGAGCTGGAGAGAATCCAGAAAAGGGCAACAAAGCTAATAAAGGGGTTAGAGCAGAGGTGTCAAACTCAAATACACAGTGGGCAAAAATTTGAAAAATGCTCCAAGTCGAGGGCCTGATGGTTAATACAGTATAATAACAAAGCCTGCACATTTAATTATTAAAAAGCATGATACATAATTACAATAAAACATTTTTGTAAAACTTTTTCATTTACTTTCCCTTTAAGAAATAGCCTACATATTTAAATAATAAAAGCCAAAAACAGACATTAAATAGTACAGAGCATTTACAACAAAAGAACTTACTTACAAAAAAGTTTTTCCATCTGGTGCCCGCTTCTGTGGATTCTTCCCCTGCTTTCTCTCCTTATTGCGCAGGGGAGATATCAGTGGGGGATCAGGAAAAACTTACAGATACTACTATCAGTATATCACTTCCCCTTCTTCTCCATGACTTCTACAGTACAGAAGAAGTGATGGAGAAGAAGGGGAGTGATATGCTGACTGACAGTGTCACAGCACAGAACCTGCAGGCTGCAGCTCTCCCGACTCTCTGTCATCTGTTTTGGATCCTGATTCCCGCCAGGGAGCACCTCACGCCATCTGGACTGGACCTCCCCTCAGTCACCTCACCTCACGCTGCCCGCGGCAAAAATCGCCACGGGCAGCGTGAGAGAGCTGACGGCGGGCAGGGCCAGATCTAATGATAATTAAATATTATCATGCGGGCCAGAGATAATTCCATTGCGGGCCGGTCCTGGACGGCAGGCCTTGAGTTTGACACGTATGGGTTAGAGCAGTGGTCCCCAACCCCCGGTCCGCGGATCAAATGGTACCGGGCCGCACAGAGAGGATGTAATCTATGAGTATAGACTGCATGCATTAAACTTGTTCACTCTTGAAAATAGGAGACTGAGAGGGGACATGATATCTACATATTGTTTAATAGTGATGGGATAATCAGTAATAAATTGTTTAGTGTTTGTTTACTCAGGAAAACATGAGGCCACCCCCTGAACCTGGAAGAGAAAAGGTTTCATCTTAAACTGCGATGGGGATTCTTTACTATGAGAGCTGTAAAATTGTGAAACTCCCTTCCACAGACAGTAGTATCAGCTGAGAGTATGAAATCATTCAAGACCCGTCTAGATATGTTTCCCAGAGAGCAAGATATACAGGGGTACAGGTAATCTTAGTAACTCAAACACACACACACACACACAACCATATAGGTTTAACTCTATGAACCTGTGTCTTTATACAACCCTAACAACTATGTACGGTAACTATATGTAATATAAACACACACACACAAGACTCAGTTCTCAAAGTTAATACACAAGGATAATGATACTTATTTTTTAAAAAGTGACAAGTTTTTTTCAGCTGAATCCAATGAGATTTTCAAAATTACAGTCCTCAAAATTCCTATCCTTCTGCTACATCTTTGTGATTTGAGCATTGTGAGTGCTGCCATCTTGGTACAGGGTAGGACTCTCCACCATGTGTCAACAGTGGTTAACGGTCCTCATGAAACAGCTGTAAAACTCTCTTGATTCTTACATGGCCACTGTTGACAGATTGATCAGTTACTGCAGAATGTTCTACTCACTACAACTGGATCAATATGTTTAACCTCTTCCCAACTGATGACGGAATTATCCCGTCACCATCGTTTAACGACTGGTAACGGGATACTCCTGTAATTTGGTACAAAGGGCGCTGGTACCTGAAGGGAACAGTGCTCTTTGAGTCCCTTACTCTGGGTCCGAGGCAGACCCTCAACAGCAGATTAGGTGGTCACAGTTCTGTAATCACAGCAAGAGTCGATCGCTGTGATCACAGAGCTGTGACAGTCACACAGCTGGCAGCAGTTCATCAGTGTTTTGCAAAACAGCTAGTTTACAAACTGATACAGCGTACCTCTGAGCAGATTACTGTATTCTACTCTGAGATACTAAGTATCAAAGCCCCTGTAAATAAAAAAAAATAACCTCTTAGTGCCCCCAGTTTAAAAATTAAAAAAGAATTGGAAAAAGTTAAAAAAGTTAAAAAAATAGTTTACAAGTTTAATAAAAAAAATATATAAAAAAACATAGTGCCGAGGGTACTATTAAAGATAGGTGACAAACACATTCATAAATTGTTCCACACTAAAATTGTATTTCACTCCTTGTATTTTGTGACCTATAACTCCCAAAATAAACTGAATTCCCAGACATATGATCTACCCTATAAATCAGGACAAATATAAGAATTTAGTATTAATTACTTTCTGTTATCTACACTAATTATGTACACAATATTATTGCCAAAACTATGTAAAATGCGTTTTTTTCCATTTTCTTTGTATTTAAAAAAAAAAAGAATTTCTATATGCCTACGTCACATCAAATTAAACACCATTTTGTCCTTAAAAAAACGGTGTATATGTTATGTGTAGGTGCAACGAATGAGGAAGATGGAACTTATGGTTAAACAAACCCAGCAAAAAAAGTCCTTTGAAGCAAAAAAATGTTCTGAAGGTGACTAAATACGTGGTTAGAGATGGCTGTACAGCTGCATTTCTCAATGTTTAGGTTCTGTTTAGGTTCGTCTGAGGTGTCGTCAAAAATTAGTTAAAACTTAAAAAAAATGTAAAAGAAAAATGGCCAGGGCATCATGGGTGACTTTATTTATTTCCACGACCTGATTAATTGTTATAGTCTGTGCACCATAACAACTAAGCAGGCTGTGCAGGCCAGCCGCCAGCATCCTAGCAACCAATTACATCATCAGCTGGTAGGACACACATGGCCTACCTGCACAACATGCTTGGTTGTTATGGTGCACAGACCATAACTTCTGATCACAATGTGTTCATGGAAGCAGATGTCTGCTTAGACGGGCACAGGGCTGGTACTCCAGGTGCTGCAGTACAGGAGGAGGGGCAACTAAGCAAGCTATGTGGGCTGGCCACTTGCTTCCTAGCTTGCACTTGCTTAATGAATAGTATAGACGAGGTTTTAGTATGTTGATGTTAGTATGGTCTGGAACTTTTCCAAAATCCTAATGTGGTGCCCAGAGACATCAGCACCAGAGAGCCGGAAGTGGTCTGAACCTGGAGAGTAAGGTAAGTATTTTTTTTATTTTTACTGCTTTCCTCCAGAGTTTTATAATTTTTGGGTGGGGGTCTGCCACATAAATGGACTTTGTGTCTTGGTGCAAGATCCCTTTTAAGGGGCCAATCTGACCGGGTTATTCACAAAAGAGTGAAGAGTTTGGAGAAGGCAGGAGAAGTGAAGTGAACAATCTAGGACAAAATAGGTGAACGTGAGCTAAATTTTTCTAAATCAGCTACATTGGCCTAGATTGTTCACTTCACCTGCCTTCTCCAAACTCTTCACCCTTCTGTGAATAAACCTCTAAATATAAATAACGCTCTGGCATTATGAAGTGGCTCTCTCTTCTAGTTCTTATTTTGTGCTCTGTATGTTCAAAGCAGTCCATTGTAGTTCTTGTTTTTGAATATTACCTTATTGCTATCACATACTTACCACGATACTAGTACCAGTACCCAGGACACTGTCACTCCTGTCCACGGCCCGCACTTGACATGCCCAGTTTCCCGAGAGTCACACCCAGACCTCCCCTCACTTTCTAGTGCAGTGCACCCTAAATATACGGGATCCACCCAATCATGGCGACAATCCCCTCAGTTAATATCCTTTTTTGAGTTACTGGGCGTACTCCATAACTGAAATAAGGGGTAAAGCTGTGATTCTCAGGACACAGCCCAGTACAGAGAATCAGCAAGACAGAGATCTGGGACTCTCCGGGAAATCCAGGACAGCTGCCATCCATGCCAACAAGGTGCTGAGGAAATGTCACAGGATTTAAGCAAGTTAAATAACCAAAGCATAGATTACAAGATTTCTAGGGACTTTTCTTAACTTGTTCGAAAGTCTAACAAACTATAGTTATACGTCTGGTATCTTTCTCCCTAATATGCCTTTCACAGATCCGTGATGTCTGTGTGTTACTAAACAGCAATTTACACAAAATAAAATGGGTGTCTGAAAAAGATAATTGCTAATGTACCTTAGAAACCAATCCTTGTACATTGCTGTGAGTGTTTAAGAGTCACGTTTTCTATCATGTTCACCTTAAAGAGTTTTTGAAAATGATCAGGCACGGAGCTGCAGCATGCCTGCCTAAGCCTGCCTTAAGTCTTAAAGTCACCAAGGATTGCAGTGCTGTTTGTGTCACTGTCACAGATGACCACAAGCTGAAGTGTAGGAAACACTCCAATGCTGTCTACTTCATCTTCTACAATAGTTTGGTTTTTAAAAATCAGTCTGAGTGAAAAGGTGACCAACAATTTCATATGAACAATTATGATTTTCACAGACAAGGAAATATAATTTTAGTAAAGGTATGAAACAAACATTAGGCATTGTATGCTTGCAATAAAACAAATACTGAGCAGAGTATATCCTAACATTTGTCATCATTGTATTATGTTGTAACTATAGTTATAAAAAAATAATAATAGCTGTAAAAAGGAACAGATCAGCACCTACAGTATGTTAGCATCATGAAAGCAGTTTCTGCATTAAAATCAAAAAATGTGCCAGCAGTACTACTGTAATATTGCTAAGAGTGCAATATATAAACAAAACTACATTTTTAAAGGTTTTTAGTATACATACCTTTTTCCAGGGGTCTTCTGGCTAGTCATATGATGGGCAAGTTCATCTTCCACCTCTCTTTTTGTCCAGCCATGCGCACTCTTCTATGATGCAGAGAGCTGTGCAACAGTGCCATTTGCTGCAGAATTGTACTGTTAGTGCAGGACACCATGATGAAGCACCCCCAGGGAGTGGGCCCATGATGCCCTTGGCTCCCAGGAAGTGGGTCTAATGATGCTGGGCACCAGAACAGAATGGACTTTCCACAGGGAAAAGCATCAGATAGGAGGTAAGTATTGCAGTGAAAGACACTTTTTACTTTTTTAATAGTTATTGAATTTGAAAACAAAATCCCAAAAATAACTTTCTAAAATTATTACCTTATTGAACAGGATTTCACTTCACTAGGGGGGAACAGTTAAGCCACACTACAAAAGAGAGAGAAACTGCAAGATCAACAATCCATTTTCCTGAGAACGCATAATGCCAGAAGTACTATTCAGTTAGAAAACTGTGCACCAACTATAGCAGAAATGAAGTGACTTTTAGTGTATCATATTGAATAAAGACTATTGCATGTGCTAGGAAAGGATAGGTAGCATGTGTATGTATTTGTAGCAGTCCACATGTCCTGTGTTGTATGCAGTTTTTATACGCAGCATTCTTATTTCATAAAAGGACATTAATACTACAAGGATTAGACAAACAGAGATAAAAGCAAAACAGGGCAAACTAATAAAAAAAAAAACATTTAGTACATTTCTCAGATTCATATATTTACCTATGTATATGTCTCTTAAAACACTGCCAGAAATTCAATGTGCTCCTAAATTCCTTTTTTGGATTGATAAAACAGTTGGATTGTTTGCATTAAAATCCCACCCCTCTCTGTCCCACTCCACATGCATACATTGCTAAAGAAAGTTGCTGCCTTGCACCTGTGTGTAGAAAAAGGACTCTTGAGAGATGTAGTTCTGGGGGTGATTTCTATAGAGACTGCCCTGCAAGGATTTTACAAGCCTGTAATGATGTCACAGGGAGTAATGAAAGCTGTTTCTTACTGTCAGGAACAAGATACAATAAAAATGTGATGCTGGGGCATGCTTCAGAGGGGGAGAGGAATGTTTGGGGTAAATTTGAGTAATGCCTGGGCATACAATTTGACTTACATGCTAAGATCTCTGCACTGAGAGAAAATCATATAGTTTTCTGAAGTAGTTTCCTCTAGCTTAGCAAGAGAAAGATGTGCCCTATAGCACAGAAATAACACTTTGTTGTGATGATGACATAAAAACTGCTGGATATCTCCTGGTTCCATGATGTATGCTTTACCTGTAAACCAATCTCTGCACACTATAAAGTAGTCAAATATCACAGCACAATCTGATCACCAAAACCTTTTTATTTTTCCTTCAGACATACCGATCCTTATATCCTACTGCATTGGTGTGTTAAGGAGCTTCACCTGGTAAATGATGGTAGTGATTCCACATGTAACAAACAAACATCCAAAGGGAAAGTGTTTATTCTTTTACCATTATAGTAATGGACTGAATGCTAATAATATGGGTTAAGCAAATCTGCATGCAAGTTACATGGAGTAAATTGACAGCAGAAAATAAATGCAGACATATAGAGGAGCCTTGGCATACTTACAGATGGCCTCAAGAGTGACTTCTTAGTCCTGGAACCAAAGACTCGCAAATGAACAAATTACAACTTCAGCTCCCAAAGCTTGGATTGGCCTTAGTCCCATGCTTCACTATTGGTTGACAGCTTCACTAACCAATCTACAGGTGTGGCAGGAGCAGGGTCTGAGTTCGGCTAAAGAAACTAAATTTGATGTTTGAATAATTGGTGGTTCTGGATTTTGGGGCTCCCAGGGCATTCTGGAAGCAATATTGGGTTAATCAGAATGATAACAGTGGTAGATACTACAATATATACAGGTTGACAGGGTGATAACACACATATGGGGTGTCATCCCATAACAGAAAGTACCTGAAAAACCTTTATGGCAGGATCAACAGATATTATTTTTTATGAAAGCTGCAGATTTTAAACAATTGAAGACAACTGTTGAATTAAATTAACATGTTGAGGTGTATATGAAGGTTTATATCTACAGTAAAGAAAGGTTAATTTTAAAAATACGTTTCAATATATGCAGGATTTAGATCTCCATGGTACCACTGTCTTTAAATAAACCTGCACAATCTGTATTTTTATTGCACCTGTTTCTCACAGAATACTAGTTTATCAATATACTGTATTCATGGTTGGAAGTGACTGTTATTGTTTTAGTAGTAGCCAGGCATGTTTCAAGGTTAAAGATTACAATGCAATTGGTGGTACTCTGCCCACTTCCGGTCTTTCCCCGCAGCCCTCACCTCTCTTACCGCTGACGAGATTACAATGCAAAAGGGTTCTATGTGTGAAATGAATCTTTATGTTTACAATATCATAGATTTTTCCTGAGTGTATAGTTTAAAATATAGCATTTGAATGATTAAATTCAGTGCAAAGACTAATCGACATCTAGAACACAGTTTTTAGACATGTGGATAATCTTTTGTTCTTATCATTGAGCAGTCACATAATGTATGTAATGACTGTGGTACATTCATTTGTATAATATAAAACATAATTTTGTACAAACAGTATATATATACATATATATACACAATACACAGCACAGTAGTTTAGTGGTTAGCACATCTGCCTTTTAACACTAAGGTCCTTGATTCAAATCCTGGCCAGGATATTATCTCCATGTTTCCATGTGCTTGGTTAGGTGCGCTTCAGTTTTGTCATACACTGCAAAGGTGTATGTGTGTGGGTGTATGTATACCTGTGGGACATGGACCTTAAGCAACTGGCAAAAAAAAGTGTCCTCGATTTTTTTGTGTTTTGTTTTATGGTTGCTTGGTGCACACTAGAAAACTGTCGGTTGCTTGATGCACACTAAAACATTTTGTTAGCAACTACATTGATTTGGTTGCTAACAAAATTCTTTGTTTACATCTTGCTGCTGGCCAACAGCTAGATTCCGCACTCTGCAGCAGAATGTAAACAATGGGGAGCATTAACCAGCCTGCTATTGGCATTTTTTAAATTGCAATAGCCAATATCAGGTTGGCTATTCTACCCACTCATTGAGCAGAAGAGCGGACCTGATAGAGAACTGAGAGAGGTGGGAAAGTGAAATACATCGTATTTTGCTCTCATACAAGTCTTATGGGACACCGCCCACAGGTTGGCTGCCAAGTTGTCTTAATAAAAGCTAGCAGCCCAAAGGTGAATTTGGAACTTCAACAAGGGACTTGAGAATGGAACAAGAGAGGACATCACTCTGACCGAGGTCTTACTATGAAACTTTGAAACAAAGGACTTAGACACCAGAGACTGCAACCGCAGAAGAAGCCATTTTCCTGCAAATGCTTAATTGCCAAGAAGTCCCGTTCTTTGCGGAATTTACAGAAGCTGCAGCTGGAAGCTAAGTGTTTTAGTGTTTCCTCTCTTAGAAACCATTACATGTACTAGAAAGGATAGTGTAGTGGGTGCCTGCGTATGTATGTTTGTTTGTAGCAGCCTGTATGTATGTTTTGATTTATTTGCTTTTCCTGTAACTAAGTTTGTACACACAGCATTTTTGCCAAGTAAAGCAGTTTAAAGTGTTACTAGGTCAGTTCCCTTGAGCTTTACTGCAAGAACAGACAACAAACAGAAATAATGTTTTGCCAAGCTTTACATTTGGGCTCGTCCTTGGGATAAGCTCTACATTTAAGGGCAGGGCAGCCATCAGGGGGGTACGGCCGATACTTATGTAAGGGGCCCCGGCAGCCTGGGAGGTCCCTTATATGACTATCGGCCGACGGTGAAGGGCAAGAAGGCGGAGGCCTGGCCCTAGCAGCGCAGGGCCCCAGCATTTCCGCTCCAGCGGCTTTGAGACAAGCTAGGGCCCCATCAGCGACGCTGCTCATCTGATGTCAGACTGGCCGGAAGTGATCTCACGTTAGTGACGTGACGTCACTTCTGGCCGGTCCGGCGGCAGACGAGGCCTTGTGTGCAGGTAAGAGGAGCTAGGAAGGAAAGGAGGGGAGGGATGCAGCCCACCTGAGACCCCTTCAGAGCCCACCATAGATAATCTCAGATGGGCTGTGCAGCATCTATGGTGGGCTCTGCAGGGTCACTCTCAGTTGGGTCCAATGTCCAGCGCGTCACTAAGCCCTGCGTCCAGCGCGTCACTAAGCCCTGCGTCCAGCGCGTCACTAAGCCCTGCGTCCAGCGGCGCGGCCCGGCCTAAAGCCGTGTAAGGGGCCCCAAAATTTCTGATGGCTGCCCTGTTTAGGGGTTGATCTTTGGGATCTGTAGTCCAAAGCAAAACAATGCCGGCCTTCCACTTTGTCCTGGTTTTCCCTAATCTGCTTACTTAAATTTATTATATGAATTCCTGCTACTTGATAAAAATTTACATGGCTAATTTACACTAAAGGTGCCCACAGAACATCAGATCCAGATGCCATGCTAGAATTTTTTTTCAATCAAATGGTCCAAACTGCACACTGACAGATACTGTCAATGTTCAACCAAAATTCTCCTTCCTAATGATGTGTTTTTCGATTGGGTATTGACTGGTACCCCATAGACATGAGATTGTTGCCAGACCCGGCAAAAACTGCTGGATTGAGCAAATGCCATCTCATATCTATACATACCTTCAACATCTCTTCATATTTAACAGTCTAAGATATGTGAACATAATGCTTTGTCCTAAACCTAAAATAAAATTATTTTTCTTTTTCATGAAACTAAAGGGATTGTTGATTGATCAGTTTATGCTACTTCTTGAATCTACAATAGTTTTATACTTGAACATAAAATACATTTGGCAAAAGAATGTGGCAGCTTTATATCATACCTTGTTAAAAAAAAAAAATACTATAACAGTTAGCCATCATCTTCATATTCATCTTTCATTTTCTCAGAAACAATGGAGATAAAAAAAATAAGTGACACTACCCTTGACACAATGGTTAAAGTAATAATTGCAATAGCATTTCTGTTAGGTGCCAGTTACCTCTATAGCAAAGAAATGAGAAAAGGCAAAAAAGATCTTGCAGCTGTCAGCTTGCCATGTAGAAACTCATACAATGCACATCTGCAGTGTATGTGTTTCAGCAATATGACGGTGTGTATGACAAGTATTTTCTTTTCTAGCACACATATATTCTGTATTAGACAGCAGCTCTAGGATGGAACATACTGTATATTATAAATAGTACACCATGGAGACCAACGTATTTGAAAATAAACTTTTTCCTTCATGGCAAATGTGTGTGAAATTCATTAATAGAAATACTGTATAATAGGCAATATTAAAATTCCTCCTTATAGGTGTATGGCTTTTATTTATTAAAGGAACATAGAACTGGTCTTATTGTCTACAGTAATAATTTTGAATATTTTTTTTAATTCTCCCATACTTTACTGTTAGAATGAGTGGTAGAATCTGACTGGCTTCTGTGGACTGTTTGGGGTTTTTTCCCTTATGCATTCTGAGAAATAAGGATTGACATGTAAAGGAAACTTGACCAATCAACTTCATTGGTCTTGATATACAGAGCACACAATAAACACTAATCCCACCTAAAATAATAAAGTGAAATTAATGTTTTTGGTTAATTGTATTTAATTTTTTTAGGTTTACACATTAGTAAACTGACAATTGATATTTGTTATGTAAAATATTTGTTTTACAATGAAATATTTAATATAGGCTGCTTCCAAGCCATTTCATTTGCAAAAAGGCTGGACTTGCATGCTTTTTTGGCAGTTTATGTGAACCAACTAGATAGGCCATAAATCAGGCCCGGATTCCCCACAAGGCCACCGAGGCCCGGCCTCGGGGCGGCAATTCGGCCCTGGCCACAATAGTCATAGACAGATCCCAAAAGTTTCTGCTATTGTAGTGCTGTATTTGCTGGTTGCAAGTTGTAAATATTCATATTTTTCTTATTTAGCTGATGCAAAATAATAACAAATGCATTTTTAGCACTGAACATAATCAATACAATATACATAACCTGTGGTCATACCTTTATCCTTTTCAGTTCTTGGTCAGACTTTGTTCTTACAAGAATTACATGTCTGCACGACTGAAGCTGTGTTTTCAAGGTAGGACTCTACACTAATGCATCCTATAAAGTAAGCCACATAGAACCTATTATTACCAAAGTAAATGAATGAAAAGGCCAGCTGGGGAAATTGAGTATTCTGACAGTAATGCACAGTTTTTTGGTAACTCTGAAGTATTTACAGGTGAGCAGGGAAGATTGCTCAGAGACACTGGCTCTCTTTATCCACGCTGATGAGGGTTATTGCCTTATGTTCCAAGGTTCTGAAATTTCTGAAAAGTTAGCAAGGTACTTTATTCCAATTCCATTGATTGTATAGTGATTGTATTAGTAGTGTAGTAAATTTAGCTACATCATACTAATGGCTTAGATGATGATAGCAATGTTTCCATCATTTTATAAGATAATCAATGTGCTGCTGTCATCAATACTGTCAGTCTAGTAAAAACCTGTACTGGTGATACTCAGTTTACAGTTATGTTAAACTAGGTAGTTATATGAAATGAAAGAGTAATTCCACTTTGTTGAGATAAAATCAATCCTCTTTGGGTGATTTGTGTGCAATTTTAACCAACTATGTTGCAGTTTCCTACCTGTTTCTGTTCTGAAGAAAAAGCGGTGTGTTGCAGCATGTCCATTCCAAACGGATCCCTGAATAGGAGGGTCTGGGTTCCTGATAACCAGCTGGTGGGCTGTGTTGTAATAAGGAAAGGTGCAGTGTCTGAATCCCTTTAGTAGTAATTAACCCTTAGGGAGTATCTCACCAAAAATGAAATTCCTATTGCAAGAGATGTCAAAAATCACACTTGTATCTTAGTGCAGACTTCTGGAAAAATCAGTGAGCCAATCACTGAAACAGGAAGTGATATTTCTGTTGGTGTAGGGAACACCTCTAGGTCCCCATATTGCATTTAATTTTTTTTGACAGATTTTGAACATTGCAGTAGCTACAGTTTTAAATTGAAAGGTAATTTTTAATAACATGAAATTACAAAATATTTTGTGGACAATTATTTATGCTATATTAACTGTTTAAAGATTTTTATATTCTTAAAGTGGAGTTACCCTTTAAATCACTGAGATTTGGTTTCTGGGCTTGTATATAGTACATCTAAAACAAAAAACAGCCATGTAATATATTGCACATTACAAGGCCTTAGATGTAATGATGTAATGTCTGCATTAGTTTTATTTTTTTCAGGTAACGTGATCTAGCCAATAGTGAGTAGGTCTGGATCATATTTTCACTTTTTTTTTTTATTAACATTTTTACATACAGGCATGATCAAACCAGGAAAAAAAGTAAATTCAGGAGATATAGGACATTCTAACAATACATTGTCAAAGGAAGGCCAAACGCTTAATGTGTGTGCATCAAGTTGTGGGGTGTTTAGATCTCGAGTATTCCCCAATGGACACCAACTGAAGTGGTTGCATGCCAATGAGCACAGCCTAGTCTCAGAGACAAAGGCGTGTGATACGATCTTCAAAATTCTAAAAAAATGTAATAACCCATAACACCCATATCGTATAGTGCACAATCATAAAACACTCTGCAAACCTGGTTGAGCAGACAGAAAATGTTAGGCAGCAGACGTAATCGCGTTATAGGTGAATATGGGGGCATTATTAATATTTGTGCCTTATCGCCCTGGCACCTATTCGGTTAGGTGTAAAGAATCAGTGTTTGGTGTCTGCACATAGCAGAAATACAGCTAGAACCATTAATCCTTCTTTGGATCCATAATTCATATAGTAGCTGAACACAGTTATGAGTCTTTGAAAATTGTGGTTACCAAAATCCTACCTGTGCCAATTGGGTAATATGCAGCAGCCAGCCCCTTCCATCCATTTCAATTGTCTGAGTGGGTGTCAATTCACTTTGATCTCTATGGTATAAAAATGGAGATCTGCTATTAAATCTGAGTCATATATCGGGGGCCCCATCTATGTGGCAGTATGGTCTATGTTTTCTATCCAAGCCCAGGACCAAGACCAGGAGACATACTTTTACTGTATTATCCCTTTCTGTTTTCCTCTATGCAATGATACCTAGGGATATTGAATGTAAAACAAATACGCTTTTTTTTAAAATTGCCCTTAAGAACACACAAATCTGAAGAGACTGGTGTGTTTGTGATTGTACTGTATCATCAGTGCATGTATGCTAAATTGTAAATTACTGCTAATCTGTGTGAGATTTTGAGATTGCATGTGGCTGTGCTGTTTTTGTCTCAATGAGAATGAGGTGGCCAATCTGATTGCATGCAGATTAGTGCCAGTGTTTGGAAGCTATCATATCTGCTATAGGCAGGGGCAGATCTTCTTGCCACCAACAAGGATCTGTGTATGTGTGTGTGTGTGTTCAGTGAGAAAAATGACTGCTTAAGGAATCTAGCTCACAGGTTAGCTTGGGAAATCTCAGAGGGGTGGAGGATAGGGTTGCCACCTTTTTTTAAGCGAAACCCGAACACTCTAGCGACGCGCAGACATTTTTTGGGGAGAATGAGTCGTGGCTTATTCGTATGTAATTAGCGCCACCCATTCATATGTAAATACTACAGGTGAGACTATTTTCGGGTTGGGGGGGG